>NW_020174553.1:4781317-4853668 GCF_003031525.2 Neophocaena asiaeorientalis asiaeorientalis
AAAAAAAAAAAACAAAAAAATAAAATACAGATTTCTTGCAAATCAAAACCACAACGAGGAATGATCTCACACTGGTCAGAATGACCATCATCAAAGAGTCTAGAAATAACAACTGCTGGAGCGAGTGTGGAGAAAAGGGAACCCTCCTACACTGTTGATGAGAATGTAAATTGGTGCAGTGACTATGGAGAACAGTATGGAGGTTCCTTAAAAAACTAAAAATAGAGTTACTGTATGATCCAGCAATCCCACTGCTGGGAGTATATCTGGAGAAAACTCTAACTCCAAAAGATACATGCACCCCAATGTTCACAGAGGCACTATTTACAATAGCCAAGACATGGAAGCAACCTAAGTGTCCATCGACAGATGAATGGATAAAGATGATGTGGTGTATATATATATATATATATACACAATTGAATACTACTCAGCCATAAAAAAGAATAAATAATGCCATTTGCAGCAACATGGATGGACCTAGAGAATTTCATACTAAGTGAAGTCAGACGAAGACAAATATTATATGACATCACTTATATGTGTGATCTAAAAAATAATAAAAATGAATCTATATACAAAACAGAAATAGACTCAAAGATATAGAAAACAAACTTACGGTTACCCAAGGGTAAAGGGAGGGGAGGAGGGATAAATTACGAGTATGAGCTTAACAGATACAAACTACTATACATGAAATAGATAAGCAACAAGGACCTACTGTATAGCACAGGGAACCATATTTAGTACCTAGTAATAACCTATAATGGAAAATAATCTAAGAAATATATAACTGAATCACTTTATTGTACACCTGAAACTAATACAATACTGTAATTCAACTAAACTTCAATTTAAAGAAACACAGATTTCTTGTCCTGATCACCACAAACTCCAATTCATTAGGTTCAGAGGGGGACCCAGTCATCAGCTTTATTAACAGCTCTGACCTCCCATCCCCCAAGGCACACGAACACTCACAAATGCACACACACCATCTCCACCTGCACCCGCACTACCACCTATACACACCAGGAGATTCTGACACTGATGAAGACTGGTCCAGCCTTTCAGACACATGGAAACAAAGGGATTACCTCTTTAACCTCACATGGGCCCATCTCACTCTGTGCCTCCAACCTTGGCCAACAGGAGAAAAGATGAGCTCATACTAAAAGGGTCTCTTTTTCTATAGATGGGGTTTCAGCCTGGCTCACTGGCTGTTGTATCATTATGAGAAACAGCCCGGTCATTTAAGCACATATGCTAGAGAAAAACTTCCATCCTCCCAGTTTCTAGCATACTTGATGTGGGAACTCAGCAGACTTTTCTTATAAATATAGAGTAACTGCTCTGCAGTTGCTTCCAATGTCATAGAGTATCTGTACCAATCTCTGCTCCCTTAGGTCCTTCCCAAAATGGGCAAACAAACATATAGCTAGACTTCGTCCCTCCATGATTCAGGATCCATGGGCAAATGCAGATGGTCTAAGGCAGCACTGTCCAACAGAACTTTCTATGATGATATTCTATATTTTCATTGTCCAATATGGTAGCCACTAGCCACATGTAGCTACTGAGTTCTTGAAATGTGGCTAGTATAAATGAAGACTTAATTTATTTTACTTAATTCTAATTTAAATTTAAATGGTCACATATGGCTAGTGGCTACTTTATTGATCAGTTCATATCTAAGGTCATTCAGTCATAGGCTTCATACAAAAATAAAGATTATAGTACAGGTTATAATTACATTCCTTCCCTTTTGGAAGCTCCTAGGGTCACATCTGGCTTTCAGTCATTTTTAATTTCCTCAGAGTAATCACAGCTTACAAGGTTCCATCTAGCAGAAACTCAAAAATTATCTTGTCAAATCAGTCTAAAACCAAGGCACATAACATGGTTTAAAAAGTCAAACAGACCACAACAAAAAATATCTAGCACTCAACTACCCTTCTAACCTCCATTCTCAGACAACCACTTGTACCTCTAGCAGTTTTTTCTATCACTTACCTCCTTATTTCTAAGTGATGTTTATTACTACCTCTTAACTCAAAACATTACACACCTATTGACTTCCTATTATGATTGGTAGAGTACCTAGCTCTCTTAGATGCCCATCTTGCTCCCTCACCTAATATTATATTACAATTTAATGTTTTCATTATTATAACGTCATAATCTAGACGTATACAAACATCATTCACTGCCGAGCCACGACATGCATCATGATTACATTTCTTCTCTGGTGCTTTTTCCGTTTTCCCCTGGAGTCAGCCTTCTTCTCCTCGTCTTCATTTGCTTGCTTTTATTTGAAACTAGGCTACATTTTCATACACCCTCCAACAACTGTAAATGTTTCTCGGGAAATTTTCAAGCAGTCAAACCTGGCAAATGAACCAGGAACCACGCTTGTGGACTCTCCATCCTCCCCTTTCAATCTAGTTGGCTTGGTTTCTGGACCAGATTTACAGCTAGAGCCCTGGATTTCTCTCCTGGGTCACATTTCAGGAAATTCTCTCAACCTACTCCTTCATCGACTAGATCATGCCCTCCAGGAGTCGGTCAGGATAAAAGTTGCATGGGTAGTAAACTGTTTGTGTGTGGCTCTGTACGTCTGAAATAACTTTATTCTATCCTCCCACCTGAATGATAGTTTAACTGGGTCAAGAATTGGCAGAGTTGAAAAGAAAATACGTTATGAATCTGTGAGGAAGGAGGAAATAATTTCCCCCCAGAATCTGGAAGATTTCCTTCTAGTTTGCAGTATTGTTGAGAGAGCTGATACCACTCTGACTCAGAATCCTTTAACACATGTTTTTTCCTCTTTGGAAGCTTTTAGAATTCTCTCTTTATCCCTGTTATTCTGAAACTTCAAAATGATGTGCTCGATATGAGGGTATTTTTCATTCACTGTGCTTGGTATGTGATGTACCCTTTTAATCTGAAGACCCATATCCAAGGAAATTTGCTTGTATTGTACTTTGAAAATGTCCTATCATTTTCTGTTTCCTTTTTATGAAACTCCTATTGTTAGGCTACTGGACCTCCTAGATTACACCTCTATCTTAGCTTTTCTCACTGATTACCCAGGGAAAAAAGAATAAACAAATGGACAGTTTCCTGATTTTATCTACCAAATTATGATGAGAATTTTTAATTTCAAGTATAATTCTAAATTTCTAAGTGCTCTTTGCTCTGACTATACTTGTTTTATAGCTTTGCATTTTTATTTCATTAAGGATATTAACTGGAGTTAGTTTGTAGGTTTTTTTGTAGTTTTTTTTTCCTTCGATTCATTGCCTCTCAGCTCTGAGTTTCTTCTCGATTTTTTTTTTTTTTCTTTTTGATGGGGACGGACTTTTCATATTGGAGGCTTTCCTTAAATGTCTGATCATTTGCTCATATTTAAGAACAAGGCATTTAGAATGCTGATTGAAAGCCCTGCTATACAGCAGGCCTTGACAACTAGTGAAGCTCACTGTAGGGCAATCACGTGGAGACACAGCTCTTTCATCGAGATACCACCAAAATATCTCAGTTTCTGCGTTTCCTAGGAGAGGGATCCTTCTATCCCCACCTTGGGGTAGGAGTCTGGCTGCTGGCACTCTCAGGTTAGATGCTGGAAGGGCACTAGAGGCCTCCTGTTAGACATGCAGAGTTACGTGTATTTCCACTGCTTTCCATCCAGAACCACATCACTGCCCTCCTCTGTGCTTGGTACCCACAACTCCAAAACCCATTTCTGAAATTTCTCCAAGAAATGCATCTCTCAATTCCCATTAGGATACAGGAGGGGTAGTCATATAACTTCTCAGAATGAAGGTAGGGTTTGGAGTTAACTGCTCTTTAAACTGCTGTTAACAGACCTCTTGTTTTCAGCCTCCTGATTCTCCTCCACCCTGTACAATACCTGATGCTTCCAATATCTAAGAACTCTTGGAATTTGGCAGGGTCAACCCCCCAGCTTCTCACTGGTCACGTCCCCCAACTCCACACACACCCTCCTTTAGACGCAACCTAAATGCAAAGTGGGTGCGTGAATGTTCAACCATCTTCATATTATTATACAGTGTGCAGTTTCAGATATTTCCCGACTGGCTCAAAGGTAAAGTTGAACACCCATCATTTTCCTGCTGTCATTACTGTTCTTGTCTTGTTAGTGACTTTTGAGAGGAGAATTGGTCAGAGACATTTTACTTCTACTTCCCATCGTGTAAGAGCATCAGTGGTCTTTCTCAGTATAGGAAAGTTTCTTGTTTATTTTTTTGAGAGGATAGAAAGTTGTTCTCTTCTAATTAGAAGAATCCTGTCATATTAATATTTCTTCGTATTCTCAGCATGAATTCTTATCTAAATGACTTACTGATTTCCTTCATTACATGCCTAATACATAGAAAGTAAGAAAAGCTATGGCAAGAAATCAAAAAAGCCAAGTTCTTTTCGTCTGTGGCTGTTCCTTCAACAATTTGGGCTTTATATATTCTCTCCATTAGCGGAGAGAAGGGGACAGAGAGAGAAGAGAGGGGCCAAGTTAACATATAAAGCCAAAACTTTTAGGGAGATTATTGCCAAGAGAAGCTAACATCTATATATAACACTGGGAGCTTTCAACCCAAAGTTTTCTTTTTGGAACACCAAGGAGAAAAGGGAAAATAATGAGGAAATAATCACACTAGAATTTAATGAGACAGGTACCAAACTTCGCCGGGCTGTTTATCTCACAATATTTTCGATGCTATAGTCTAAGAACAGAATAGCCATCTTCCCCTGAGTAAGCAGAAGCCTAGGTGACGCAAATGTCTCTCAGTCATGCCCTGACGCCCCCATGCTTCTAATCGCGCTCAGAACCACTTCTCTCCCCGTCTGGCTGCCATTCATCAGAAGCCCCTCCCACTCTCCCTTTGTCTGAAAACGTTCTCACCTTGTGAGTCCCGTTGAGAGGCCGAGCTCTCTCCCATGATCCAGACTCAGCCTGTCGGATTCTCACTTTCCCAAGCCAAGGATGCCGGCACTTCACCAAATCAGGCGCACCTGCTGCAGCTAGCCAGGTACAGGAGCCAGGATCGCGGAGGGAGGGGAGGCCGCTCCTGCAGCCCTGGCAGCGCGCTGAGCTCTGGGCCAGCAGGGCCCACTTTGCAACCTAACTGCGGCCGCTAACACTCTACAGCTGGGCTGACAGGGCCTCACAGCCATGGAGCCTGAGCCAGACTTCAGGCAGTTCTCTCTCGGGACCCACTATCCTTTTGATTAACTGCCTTTCTGCTCAAGTCAGCTGGAACTAAGACTCTGATACATACAGGTTTCATATTTGGATTGCTGAAATAACTGAGGGAAGATCCCACGTGCGGCGGAGCAAATAAGCCCGAGCGCCACAACTGCTGAGCCTGCGCTCTAGAGCCCGCGAGCCACAGCTACTGAAGCCCGCGTGCCCAGAGCCCGTGCTCCACAGCAAGAGAAGCCACCTCAAAGAGAAGACCGCACACCGCAACGAAGAGTAGCCCCAGCTCGCCGCAACTAGGGAAAGCCCGCGTGCAGCAGCGAAGACCCAACACAGCCAAAGGTTTAAAAAACAAATAAAAAATCACTGAGAACTGAAGGTGCAAATCTTGATCTAAGAAACGACAACAAATCCTACAGACAGGTGGGCATCTCAATCTATTTTAACACTACAGACAGGTAGGTGTTTCTTTTGGTATCACAATTTTCTTATCAGTTTGAATAATTTAAGCCTCTGTTCTCAGAGTTCTACTCCAAGAAAAAAAAGGCTAATATTCCTCTCATCTTGCAGATTTGAGATCAGACTTTAGATTCTTGTTGGGACACATGAGAACCAGCATGAGTGAGCCAGCTAGCCTTCCTCATTATCGTGACCGCCTAGACCCAGTCCTCAGACACCAGTGTGCTTAAGGACCTCCTGAGTCTGTACACCTGCCTTCAAAATGCACATTCAGGCCAGATAGAGAGCACGGGTACTCAAGGAGGTAGTTAATAGCTGTGGGAATCCTATCTGAGCCCTCTCTTAATTAGGCAAAGCTAACGAGAGCCACTGCCTTTTTGTAAGCAGTGTCCAGATGGTGGTTTTAGGTTATCATTACTATAATTAAAGGTAGTGCAAGCTTCAGGGAATCCGAGGTTAAATTCCGGAGAGAACCTTATTTTCTACTCAGGATTTTAAGTAAGCAACTCTCAAAAGGAGAGAGAGGCAAAGGAGAAATTTGTTTCAGTAATAAATAGCTGTTTTATAGAAGTTTAAATAAAATATTGAGAATTAACAGTGCAACCAACACTTCTGGGGTGGGGGATGGGCAGTGGCGTCGATGGTACCACATTAGGGGCTGAAGGGAATCTAGAGATGAATAGGGCTTCAGCCCCATCTTTACCTCAGACTGACAATCTGGGTGGGAGTCAGTGGAAAAGTGGAAGAGGGATGTGAAAACAAGATACATAAATATGATAAAGGCAGAAGGTCATGAACCAAAAGAGGGGTGGCAGGAAAAATATTGTTTTTTTAAAATTTATTTATTTTTGGCTGCGTTGGGGTCTTCACTGCTGTGCGTGGGCTTTCTCTAGTTGAGGCGAGCAGGGGCTACTCTTCGTTACGGTGCAAGGGCATCTCATTGCGGTGGCTTCTCTTGTTGCGGAGCACGGGCTTTAGGCGCGCGGGCTCAGTAGTTGTGGCGCACGGGCTTAGTTGCTTCGCGGCATGTGGGATCTTCCCAGACCAGGGCTCGAACCCGTGTCCCCTGCACTGGCAGGAGGATTCTTAACCACTGTGCCACCAGGGAAGTCCCCTTTTCATTTGTTTTTAATTGTTTCTATTTCTCATTCCCAATCAAACGTGCCACCGGGGCTCTCCACACACTAAGGCTGAAGTGCACATCGTTTTGGGGGACGGGTGGATTGGTCTAGATTTAAAAAGGCACAGCCACACTATGATTTGTTTTTTTTCAAATTTCCAGCTTTCAGACACAAAACCCCCCGGCTTTCAGTTGCAAGAGATGAAAGAGAAAGCATTTTTCCAGAAATCTCAAAGATAAGCTTTGAAATAAATACCCATTGGCCCAGCACAGAGGAGTGGATTGTAGAGTTTTAACTGCAAACAAAGTAGAGAGAGTAGGAAAAGGGCAGGGATTTGAGGAAAGCCCATCCTGAGGCTGGAGGAGGAAATTTAGGCAAGAAAGGGAAGAGCCAGCGAGTTGAGGTGCCTCTGTTTTGAGCACCTGTGGGCTGAAAGCCTGGGGTGGGGAGGGAGGATTCGGAAACAGGTAGGTTGAGAACCTCAGAATGCAGGAGGCTTGAGCATCACTCCCTCCAGGAACTCACCAAGTGGTCACCCTGGGCAGTAGGGTAGAAATGGGAACAACTTGTGTCTAAGCTGAGAGTATCTGAGATATACCCGCATCCTCTCCTCCAGCACAAAGTGAAAACAATCCAGAAAATCTCTGCAATCCTTTCAGAGGGGCACGAAGGACTCTGGGAGTAAAGGACACAATCCTCCTCTCTGTGTTGAGTCCTCGTGCCTGAGAATGCTGTGTCGTGGGGAAAGGGAACCCTCAGCAGAGGCTTCAAGTCCAGGGGACGATGAGGTCACCGTCACAGAAAATCAGCAGCCCTGGTGGGGGCAGAGCTGAGAGAAGATGGTGGGAAGAGAAGAGATGGCCAGCAACTCCAGCCAGAGGTACCTCCAGAACAGACACAGCGAGACCTCACAGAAGGCCAACCAGGAACACCTACCTGCCTGCCCTGTGCCACGAGGTGTCCGTGCCATGCAGCCCCCGCCGCAGCTCCTTCCTGCGTGCTGGAAGGAAGGGAGAACACGTAAGAGGCTACACCAACCCTGATAGGCGGCACGAACCAAAAACGACTGAATTTAAGTCCTGATTTAACTAGTGATTGAGGAAACCTGAAGCGGTAAAATCAAGTGTTTTCTATAGGTGATTGGTGGCTGATGAGTTCCTTAGATTCATTTCTGGGAAACTACTTCTATTTCTACCCACCAGGCTGTGTGCACACAGGGCTCAGAACACAAAGGTAAACACCGAATGCAGTGGGGAAATTGAAGGAAGAAGACATTGTACTAAGTTGGAGGGCAGATTAGGCCAGTATTTATAACAGGATTTTTAAAAAACTGTGCTTTAATGAATTTATGGGCTTTTGACAAGTAGAAATGAGGTGGAGGCATTCCAGATGGCAGAAAAGAGATGGATCAAAGCCTAGGAAATGGGAGGAGGTGGGAAATGTTCAGGAAAAAATGATGGTCCAGTTTGGCTGGAACCTAAGCTCCTCTTTTAAAATTCCACACATGCTCTGCCAGAGCCCTGTGCTTTGTGCCTCAGTGACGGGAAGCGTTTTGTAAACATCTCCGGTATGAAATATATTCGGAGCTGAGTGATGCCTGGAAACATACGCCCATTACTTAGAAGCCCTGTTGCCTCTGTCTGCTTCCTGTCCCTTCCTGCAAATGTAGTAAACAGACTTGTCACCAAATGATGCCTCTGGTGGGAAATCCTCTTCTCTCCTGCTCTGCGTGCAGCCCTAGCCCACAGGGAAGGGATCTTCCATTTGTATTTCATCCTTTCATCAGATGCTCGGAACGCTTTCACCATTCTGCCTGTCCTTATTCCTTGGATGGAGGCATGGCTACTACAGTGGAAGGTGGTGGTTCGTTGGGTGTGAGGTGGCGGTCCAGGCATTTTTATTTTGACAAATCGCCAAAGGCGATCCACATCTCCTCTTTTCCTTTTTACATTTTCCTTACCTCACATCCATTCCTTCATAGAAATTTAGAACACTATCTGGTACATATTTGGTGTCTATAACGATTTGTTGAATGAATGAGTTGACAGGCCCACCAACCCATTTTCCAAACTGCAGCATGCAATGGAATCAGCAGGAGGGCTTGTTAAAATATAGATTGCAGGAATTCCCTGGCGGTCCAGTGGTTAGGACTCCGCGCTTTCACTGCAGAGGGCGCGGGTTCCATCCCTGATCGGGGAACTAAGATCCCACAAGCCTTGTGGGGCGGCCAAAAAAGAAAAAAAATATATAGATTTCTGGGTCCACCTGAAGAGTTTCTGATTCAGTGGGCCTGGAGCAGGGGCTGAGGACAACCCCCTTCCCCCCAGCCCGCTAACCCCTGCCAGGTGATGCCTATGCTGTTGGCAGGGGGAGCGGGTACACATTGAGAACCACTGGTCTATATATAGATCAATACGGAAATCCCCTGAATACTTTGACCATAACCCAAAACTGATTGGTACCTTTAAATGTTTTATCTACCATATTCCTGGAAGCTTTTAGAAAAAGATGTTTCCCTATGTTTTCTTACATAAGTTATGAGAACAACTTAATAGCATAAATTATAGCC
This sequence comes from Neophocaena asiaeorientalis asiaeorientalis, assembly GCF_003031525.2. Taxonomy (NCBI): domain Eukaryota; kingdom Metazoa; phylum Chordata; class Mammalia; order Artiodactyla; family Phocoenidae; genus Neophocaena; species Neophocaena asiaeorientalis. The sequence continues at coordinate 4,790,688 of NW_020174553.1, forward strand.
ACTGAAAACCATTTCTGGAAGACATGGAATTTTGATTAAGAATTCCAGGAATTCGAGACTTCTGAATAAAATGTTATCTTTTTCCCATTCAAGGGTTGATGGTTTAATGATGCAGTAAAATTTTAAAAGCCATAGGACTGCTATTATTCTACCTTGCACTGGCCTTCTTTAATTTCACAACAAAGCAAAAATCAGGCCACCTCTTCTGGAGTGACTGAGAGTTGGATAAAGAGGAGTGTTTCTGTCCACTGCCTGGAGGAGAATCCATTTTAAGAATCTTGGGGCTTCCCCGGTGGCGCAGTGGTTGAGAGTCCGCCTACAGATGCAGGGGACACGGGTTCGTGCCCCGGTCCGGGAGGATCCCACATGCAGCGGAGCGGCTGGGCCCGTGAGCCATGGCCGCTGAGCCTGCGTGTCCGGAGCCTGTGCTCTGCAACGGGAGAAGCCACAATGGTGAGAGGCCCGCATACCGCAAAAAAAAAAAAAAAGAATCTGGGACTGCCCTATTGTCTTTTTACCCCTACAGGGAAAATGAAGCAAAACCACATTGTTTTCACATTATGTCAAGTACCCATAAGAGGCCAGGTTTTTGCCTTGTTTTCCAGGCCTTTGTAAAGTCCAGAATTGCTTAAATAAGAAAATCTTCTGTAAGAAAAAAAAGTTTTTTTTTTTTTTTTTACCCTACAGGGAAAATGAAGCAAAACCACATTGTTTTCACATTATGTCAAGTACCCATAAGAGGCCAGGTTTTTGCCTTGTTTTCTAGGCCTTTGTAAAAAGTCCAGAATTGCTTAAATAAGAAAATCTTCTGTAAGAAAAAAAAGTTGTTTTTTTTTTTTTTTAACTTTTAAACTCTAATGTTTAATAATCACGTCGGGCCACAGCTTTCCTTGGGAAGATTATTCTTGAACTTTCCTAACCTGTATTTCTAATTCTATTAGTTATCTGCAGAGTCAAAGACATCCACATTTTGTTGGATCACTGGAAATAAAAAGGATATACTTTATAATGGTTTACCATGTGGATTCTCACTGCTCAGAAATTTAAATGGTCAAATGCCCTTGTTCCTGCAAGCTCCCTGAGAGCCATTAATTCCCATTACACCTAACTAAATATATATTATAGAATTCAGATAAACAATATTTGAGCTACAAAGGCATGGCTTTTTCTCAGAGCCAGACTATACATGAAATCCCCAATAAAATGTGTGACACAGCTCCTCAAATTTATATCTGCAAGTCTGGTTTTTATATAGTCCTACAGTGAACAGAAATGAGGCTCCTCAGGGCAGAAAATATCATTTGTCTGCAGAAGTGTTCATTGCTCTGGCTTTTTTATTAAAATTCTCACTTATTTAGGTTCTTCCAGACTGAGACTTCAGCTGCAGATTTCTTTTCCTTGCTGTATTTTATAAGACATGCAAAATTAAATACTCCTATAGGTAATTATTATTATTTGTAATTGCAGGTTGTATTTTGCATGTTGATTGCATTGCTCCCTGCTGCCCCAGTGTTCCATGAGTATATGTAATTTTACCTTATACACTAATTACACTTTAGAGAATTTTCCATTTATCTGCCAATGGATTACTTTATCAAAAGGCAGGCAGGCATAGATATCAGAGGCCTTCATAGCAATAGCAAAAACAGAGCTTGATTAAATCACTTTTAGGAAAGGAAAACTAACCCTGTTTTCACATAATTTGGTAGAAATTCATAACTCGGTCTCCCAAGTGGATGGAGGCTAGCAGAGGTGGGTAGAAGTCAGGAGAGGGCACAGACACAGAGCTCAGGCTTGAGAGTGGAGAGCATCAGAACAGATGAGGGTCAAGACAGGCAAGGAAGATGTTGGCAAGTGAGCAACAGGACCAAGAATAGCAGAATACGGTTACAAGTTTGGGAAGCAAGGGTGTGGGATGAATGGGACGGCCAGGGAAGTAAGGGTACCAGATGAGCACGCAGAGGGGGCCTGGCAGACTTATCGGGGGAGTAGGAGGGTGTGAAATTGGCAGATCTATGTAGAAGTATCAATAAATCAAAGTTAGAGTCAGGGACTGGCAGCTAAGCCTACGAATGTAAAACTAATGGAGATGCAAGAAAATGAAGATGGGGCTTCCCTGGTGGCGCAGTGGTTGACAGTCCGCCTGCTGATGCAGGGGACATGGGTTCGTGCCCCGGTCCAGGAAGATCCCACATGCCGCGGAGCGGCTGGGCCCATGAGCCGTGGCCGCTGAGCCTGCGCGTCCGGAGCCTGTGCTCCGCAACGGGAGAGGCCACAGCAGTGAGAGGCCTGCGTACCGCAAAAAAAAAAAAAAGAATATGAAGATGGAAACAGAACAATCTATTTTGACTCTCCTAATGAGCCTTAATTAACAGCTCTGGCTGAAAACCTCCCGTGACAGAACACAGAAGCCTCTACAGCAGCTTGAAGAAACTGTCAGGATGCGAATCAGCTGTTAACTGAATACGTAGCTTGAGTTTCCTTTAGCCAGTTGTTTTCCATTGTGTGGGTAAATGATCAAAGGTGTGAATCTGAATCGTCAGCAAGTAAACCAGATGCAAAAAAAATAAGCTAGGAATCGTATTTATGTTACTAGCAGCAACCTTCCTTAGGGAAGGTTAAAATTAATATTTCAGGAGATCTCATTAAGTGTTTAGAACCATCTCTGCATACAATTTTGAATTCCTCAGGCAAGGAGCCAGGCTACATGTAGAAAAACCTACCGGCTGCCCTGTAAGTCGTATTCGCCTGTCGTTTTCGAAGATGAATGAAGGTTGAATTGAAGCCTTAAGTCAGTGGCCCTCACCCAGGTGGCATATTAGAATTATAGAGGAAGATTCTGATTTGTCCAGGGTGAAACATGAGCATCAGTATTTCTTAGAAACTCCCCTGGTGAATAGAAGGGTTGGGAACTACTGCTACATGGAAGAGACCTCAGTGAGAAGAACACAACTCTACGTGCCATGATATTAAAGTATGTCCTAGGAGGCAGCCAGGATTCCCCAGGACCTCATGCCACCTTTGATTTTACTTCCTTGTACAAAAGAAGGCATATGGTGACTTTGGCCAATATCAAGAACATGGCTCACCTCCTGAGGTCACTATGACTCTTTCTTTGAAGAAAAAGAAATATGAGAACTTGTTGCTTAATCATGCTTTGTGAATATATCTGATAAGTTTCAATTCTTTTGTAGGCCAGTATTGATGGATGCTGTTGCACCTCTGTTCATTATGACATGTACAGCCTAATTCCTCCTTCCAGTTTCTGAGTGTGTATCCAATGATTTGATGTAACAGAAAGTGGAGAAATGTCTATATTTCCAATAGATATCTGTAGCAGTGGGATGTTTTCATCAAGGCAACTGTTAAGAAGTAAAGAAATGGTTTCATACCCAAGAGAAATAGATATTACAACAGAAGAATGCTTTATAAAAAGTAACATTGAGGGCTTCCCTGGTGGCTCAGTGGTTGAGAGTCTGCCTGCCAATGCAGGGGACATAGGTTCGAGCCCTGGTCTGGGAAGATCCCACATGCCGCGGAGCAACTGGGCCCGTGAGCCACAATTACTGAGCCTGGGCGTCTGGAGCCTGTGCTCCGCAACAAGAGATGCCCGCACACTGCGATGAAGAGTGGCCCCCGCTTGCCACAACTAGAGAAAACCCTCCCACAGAAACGAAGACCCAACACAGCCATAAATAAATAAATAAATAAATTTAAATCATATGGGCTTCTAAGAAGACCTCTGCTTTAAAAAAAAAAAAAAGTAACATTGGGAAAGGGAGATAACACAAACTTTTGCAGACTCAGGAAAGTCATTTTGAGCCAAAAACAGAGCTACCAAATGATCTAGCAGTCCCACTCCTGGGCATATATCTGGAAAGAAATGAAAACTCTAATTTGAAAAGATACATGCACTCCAATGTTCATAGCCGCACTATTTACAATAGCCAAGACATGGAAATAAGCCAAGTGCCCATCAGCAGATGATTGGTTTAAAAAGATGTGGTGTATATATATATATATATATATATATATACACACACACACACACACACACACACACACACACATATATATATAGTGGAATATTAGTCACTAAAAAGGATGAAATATTACAATTTGCAGCAACGTGGATGGACTTAGAGAATATCATATGAAGTGAAGTCAGACAGAGAAAGACAAATATTATACGACATCACTTATATGTGGAATCTAAAAAGCAATACAAATGAATCTATAGACAAAGCAGAAACAGACTCACAGATATAGAAGACAAACTTGTGGTTACCAAAGGGGAAAAGGAAGAGGGAGGGGCAAATTAGGGGATGGGATTAACAGATACAAACTACTACACATAAAATAGATAAGCAACATGGATTTACTGTATAGCACAGGGAACTATATTCAATACCTTGTAATAACCTAGAATGGAAAATAATCTGAAAAAATACAAATATTATATATGGAAAACTGAATCACTTTGCTATACACCTGAAACTAATACAATATTGTAAATCGACTTTACTTTGATTTTAAAAAAAGTCACTTTGACATAGCAACAGTGTCTAACAAAAAATTAGAAAATGTTGGTTAATAAAACATAAGTTTATAAATATGGCTAGAAACTCGACTAACTTTGAGATCATGTGTGCATATTAATTGGTTGATGAACACTAGCCATGACCTACAAATTTAAATGGAAATAAAAATCCTGTCAAGGATTGGATAAAAATAAACCTTTAAGTCCTATGAAACACTATATGCATATGAGGAGAGGAGTAGCATAATGTCAGCAGGAATGTTATTCATTTTGATTTCTGAGTTAAATTGTCTCCAGGTTCCAAGGTTACATAACAAAGGGATATAGTATTCAAATTTTCTAAGGTGTAAAACCCTCCATCGAATAAATCCTCCAAGAAAACACAATGAATAAAAGCCTGCCCTGATTGAAACTGAGCTCTGGGTACAGAGCTCTACGTTTAACTTCCTCTTGGCCCCTTCGAGCCCTCGTCCACCAACCTGAAACCAGACTTTTACTTCCATCTCTCCCTCTCATAGATTGAATTCTTTCCTATGAGGTTCTTTGGTTTGATTAAGTAAAGCTCCACTAAATCCTCCTAGAATCAGAAGGAGGAAATAATTTCCTTTTAAGCTGGGACCCCTGCTACCCGAGATATTAAAACAACTATATTATTATTTGGCAACAAGATTGGGATACTATTTAAAAAGAAAAGTGCTGAAGAGCAGGCAGTAGAAATCTAATTTCAAGTGTCTCGGTAAGAAAGTCTACACTGAAATTTGAATGAACTCAGTGCAAAAGGACTTGTGCAGAAAACAAGGGAGGACAAAAAGGAAGGGAAATAACCATGTGCCAGACAGTGTGCTCACCGGTTACATGCACCAGCTGACTTAACGCCACTGAAAGAGCAGTTACTATCTCCTTCACACCGATGAGGAAACGGATGCTTAGAGAAATTAAGCAATTTGCCCAAGTTCTCACAATTGGTAAGTGGCAGACCTGGAATTTGAATCCAGGAATATCTCACCCCCAAAGTCCATGCCCTTCTTCCCCACCATACTGGCAAACAAGGCGCCTCCTGGGAATCATATTTTGAAATCTATTTTGAACTCAAAACCTAGTGACAACGTGGGGAACATAGCCAATATTTTACAATATAATAACTGTAAATGAAATATAACCTTTAAAAATTGTGAATCACTATATTGTAACTTATATAATATTGTACATCAACTATACTTCAATAAGAAAAAAGTTTTTTAAAGAAATTTATATCTAGTGAAATTCAAGTATGAACCAGGTGGTCTATCTACAGTTAAAGAAAATGATTGAATTATTAAAGAAACACTTCACAACAATCAGCCTGCCTCCTGGGATTCATACGGTAAAAATATTTCATTCACTATTAAAGTAAATAAATGAGAGAGAAAAATCCAGCCAGAATGATATCTTAAGATGTAAAATAGGGTCACAACCTCGAGAATGGAAGATCTATTGCTAGAAGAAAACAAAGGAATCAAATGTCTTCTGCTTCTTGTAGTTCCTGATGGTATTAAGGACAAGACAAGAAATGGGTCTACTTTGTTGGTACATGGGGTCCAAGGAAGGACATAGGCCAGGATGCTTCTTCATTGTGGTAACAAATTCCTAAAGAGAAAATCTGAAGCTGTACCCTAAAAAGGGTGCTAAAGTTAAATCGGGATTACAAAGAAAAAAATGATATACCAATTGATAGGCAAGAGATTAAAATGTAGAACAAGGTATGAAGGGAAGAAGTGGGAGTGGGGTGTGTGCATTTGTGGACCAGGTATGTCCTGCTTCACCAAAGCCCAGTCACAGCCTGTGATAAAAGGGCTGGGAGGCCCCAGCCACAGGTGGCAGTGCTTATTGAGTGTGATTTTCCCAAGCAAGATAATTGTTCCAGGGACCACGATGGTGGGGGAGGGTGAGAGGCAATCATATTCTTCTTGTAGAAATGTGCATGGGGATGCTGAGAGCCTGGGTCTGCTGTAAGACAGAGAGAAAGGAGAGCAGCTGAGTGAGGAAGTACTGGAAAGTCCGTAAACTGATTGCGAGCTCCCCAGCGCTGCCCCAGGGCCTGCTCTTTCTAAGGACCAGTTGTTCAGCATTTTCAGGACTTCCATGAGGTTTCTCTGTAGCCTTAATAATCACACTTTTTAAAATTGAGATAGTCTGAGGAGGTGTCTTAGTCCATTCAGCCTGCTCTAACAAAACACCACAGACCAGGTGGCTTATAAACAACAGAAATTTACTTCTCACAGTTCCGGATGCTGGAAGCCCCAGGTCAGGGTGGCAGCATGGTCTGGTGAGGGCCCTCTTCTGGCCAGGTTGCAGACTTCTTGCCGTGTTCTCACATAACAGAAGGGGCTAGGGAGCTCTGTGCGATCTCTTTTATAAGGGCACTAATCCCATTCGTGTGGGCTCTGCCCTCATGACCTAATCTGCTCTCAAAGGCCCCACCTCCTAAAACCATCACATTGGGCATTAAGATTTCAGCATACGAATTTGGTGGGGGGACACAAACATTCAGACCAAATAAAATAGCAGTGACTAAAGTGAGTGGCCTGGGTGTATTACAGAGATGGAATTCTAAGGCGCCCTTAGATGTTTCCATGCTCCTGGCACTCAACTGATAAGGCAAGCTTGGGTTGGGAGAAACATTTTACTCTCTTTCCTTTTTTACACCAAGAAAGGTAACATGGGGTTGCATGAATCCATTGCTTTGGAACATCCCTCACCTTTGGTTGATCTAGGCTGCTTAGATGGTCCCTACTCCTGCCTTTGGATGAAAGAGGCTAAAGGGACAGCCTTTAGATAGATAGGTCATCCAGTCTCCCTGAAGTGGGAGCCCCAGAAGGAATCTGTAGAAAATATTTGCCTGGAGGACTCTATACCTAGGAATCCCTACAGTGATGAGTTCTTTGTGCATCCAATTACACAAAATGTTTTCAAATCAGACAGATTCACCTTGTCTCAATATTCAAGGCCAAGAGCATCTGAAGATAAAAAGACCCAACAAATTGAAGCTGTTAGAAAAATATTTTTAAAATAATAAGCATGATAAGTTAAAAGAGGAATTCTCAAGGAAAAGATTAGAATATAATACACTCCATAAAAATCTTGAAACAATTCTCAAAAATAATTCAAATGGGAAGGTACAATTGAAGGGCTTTTAGGGCAGGTTAGTCATGAAAGAAAGGCAGAGAGCAACCATCCCCAAAAGAGAGCTTGCTGTACACCAAGGAAGGGGCAAGAGAAACACAGTCAGCCCATATGAGCCAAGGAAAGGCCACAGGCAGTCAAAGAAATTAAAGAAGCACCCAGTTTTTTACTTTGATCTTGTTTCAGCATTGTAGGACATAAATATTTCCTTCATAGAGCATAAAATAAGGGATTTGGAAGACAAAATCTTGATTTTTTTTGGTGAAGTCGTTTGACATTGAAATGTCAGGGTTTTTATTTATGTGGATATGAATTTGAGTAAGTGCATTGGTGTTCTATTGCTTCTGTAACAAATTACCACAAATGTAGCTGCTTAAAACAGCATATATATATATATATATATATATATATAACCTTACAGTTCTGTAGGTCAGAAGTCCAGTACAGGTCTCATCAACTGAAATCAGGTGTCAGCAGGGCTTGTATTCCTTTCCGGAGGCTCTACGGGAGAATCTGTTTTGTTGACTCTTCCAGCTTCTAGAGGCTGCCAGCACACCCTGGCTCACAGCCCCTTCTTCTGTTCTCAAAGCCAGAAACATCCCATCTCTGTGACACGTTTTCTATGACCACATCTCTAGGAAAGGGTCTCTGATTTTAAGGACTCATGAGATTAGACTGGGCTCACCTCCTCATTTCTAGGTCCTTAGCCTTAATCACATCTGCAAAAGTCCCTTTTGCTATGGAAGGTCACATAAAGGTTCCCGGAATCAGGCATGGACATCTTTGGGGAGCTGTTATTCTGCCCGGATCTTCTGCACAATGAGTTAAGCCCACAGGTATCTCCAAGTTGTCCAGACATCATTAGATGCCTAAGCCTTCTCCCCAAATAGACGAGGCATTTTCCTTCCCCTTGTAATTCATAACTTCTAATGTCCTTCAAGCTGTGTTCTTTAATTTACTAAAGGAAATGGTGCCTTCTCCCTTTCACTGAATAAAATTTCACTCAGTATACACTTGATATATTTGCTGTTCCTTGTACTCAATTAAAATACTGCACTTAAGAATTTGGTTTTTTGTCCTTTGTTGATCTGTAAACACAACTGCTATATCAGACACTCGCCCAGAAACAAGTGCTGTATATTTAACTCTCTTCAGATGATTTCCACACCATTTCTGCATCATGGAGATAGAGGATTTTATTGATGCTTTTATCATTTAACAAGCACATGGTAAAACAAGTATATATTTTATAGGCAGAAAACAAGAAACGTGTTTTTTTTAAAATCAAGCTATCAAAACACATCAAATTAGGTGAAGTTGGAGAAAAGAACTTTCCAAAGCAAGTCACTAAAAATGTCCTTTAAAAACCATTGTTGTCATGTCTAAAATACAATTTTCCACACACTTGCTATTTCAGAAACTCACTTGCTACTTAAAATGAGGTACCCCATTGATTATCACCTTAGGTTCTCTACTCAGCAGAGAAAGGTCACAGATGCCATAGGAGATTGGAGCTGGAAGGAAACTCTGAAATCTAGTTTTTCTGTTTTACAGATGAGGAAGCTGAGGCTCCATAAGGTGAAAAGAATGAAAGCATAAGAATCGCATTGGTTTTACGGGTCGGATTGCCTGTGAACATGATTCAGAATTAGGACGGAAAGGGAAAGATACTCACACTCCCAGGCTTCCAACTGACCACACTTTTTGTTTGTTTGTTTGCTTTATTGAAGTATAGTTGATTTACAATGTTGTGTTAGTTTCTGGTGTACAGCAAAGTGATTCAGTTATTCACACATATATTCTTTTTCATATTCTTTTCCATTATGGTTTATTACAGGATATCGAATAGTTCCCTAATCTACACAGTAGGACCTTGTTGTTTATCCATTCCATATATAATAGTTTGCATCTACTAACCCCAAACTCTCAATCCATCCTTCCCTTATTCCTCTCCCCCTTGGTAACCACAAGTCTCTTCCCTATGTCTGTGAGTCTGTTTCTGTTTCCTGGATAAGTTCATCTGTGCCAAGTGACAACACTCTTGTCCACAGCTTAAGCTTGAGAATGGATGATGGCCACAGGCCAGTGGAGCAGAAGGCGGAGGATCGAGGGGTGTCATGCTGGTGGGGTGGGCACAGAGACAGTAAATGGGAGCCTGTACAAGGTTGAGGTCAACCGTAGCTCAGCATTGTTTCCCTCAAAGACTCTAAGCTTTAGTCAAATCTTTGCAACCACGGCTTGCTTGATTTTTAATAAATAGGCAAGCTGATCATCTTTCTTCTGAGGATTTTATTTCTGGTGCCAAAACGAACTGAAATCAGCATGCTATGTCATTGTACGTTTTCACCTGAGTACAGAAACATGCAAGAGCAAACAGCTAACCTACTCTCACCTCTTCCTCGACCCTCTCCTCACACATGTGACAGCAGCCAAGACGCTAGGCAGTGTTTTCAGTCATGACTCGCTCATGCTATGCACCGTCAGGCTCTGAAATCTTCGTTCTCACCCATTCTCTTGTCTCAGATCTCCTACACCCGAAGACAGGAGGAACATGGGAAAACATACAGGCTCATTAGACAAACACAACATCCCATCACATGCAGTGATAACAGTTTAATTCAGGCTTACTGCAAGCGAAAGTTTCACACAGGATTCACTCCCGTGTTTTCACCCTCCCACCGTCCCCAGTCACAGGAAAAGGCTCCAGAATGGATACCGTCTGGGCTTCCTGGATCTGGATTGGATGTCTGTTTCTTTCCCTAGATTAGGAAAGTTTTCAGCCATTATTTATTTGAATAAGCTTTCTTCCCCTTTCTCTCTTCCCCTTCTGGGATCCCTGTAATGTGCAAAGTGGTCCATTGGATGTTGTCCCCTAAGTCTCGTAAGCTATCTTCACTCTTTATCATTCTTTTTCCTTTCTGTTCCTCTGATTGGATGAATTCCACTGCCCTGTCTTTGATTTCCCTGATCCTTTCTTCTGCTTCATCTATTCTGCTGTTGAACCCCTCTATTAAATTTTTCAGTTATATTCTTCAGCTCTGTGTCTTGTCTGGTACTTTATATATTTTATATCTCTTTGTTGAAATTCTCAATTTGTTTATGCACTGCTCCCCTGAACTCACTGAGCCTCCTTATCACCATTATTTTGAACTCTGTCAGGTAAGCTCCTTACCTCTATCTCGTTAAGATCTGTCTCTGGCGATTTATCTTGTTCTTTTGTTTGGGACATATTCCTGTTTCTTCATTTTCCTTGACTCTCCATGTTGTCTCCTGTACATTAGATAAAACAGCCACCTCTCCCAGCCTTGACAACGTGGTCTCATGTAGGAGATGAACTTTATCCTCTGGCCCCACCCTAGCTCTCGGTTGTCTCTCATATGTCTGTGATTGTCCAACTCATCTCTTTTGTTGTTAGTGGCTCCCAAGAGTTGAGGGTTTGCCAAGACCCAACAGTGTCCCAATTTTTCCATCGTGTAGGAGTCCCTCAGTTCGTTTCTGGATTTCCTGCAGGTGTGATTGCTCTGTGTGTGGCTGTAGATGTCAAGCTGTTGGTGTGTCCGTGGGAGGAGAGGTGTTCAGGAGTCACCTGTATCAACATCTTTGTCAACCTCTCTCTCCTCCAGAAAGTTTTTTTTTAGTTCCCTGAGAATCTCTTTAGTTCCTGGGTCCTTCTTGCAAACAAAGGCTTTAGAAAGTCTGAAAGGGCTGAGAGTCAAGTTGGGAGAAAGGGCAAAAGAAATCCATACACAGGGTACACTAATATTACCAGGTGGTTTATGAGAAGTGATCTTTTACAATAAATGCTTCCTGCTGTTCCTGCTGCATCTCGGGCTCTGGGATGGATGCTGAGATACAGTGGGGAAAACACAAGCCTGGTCCACGGAGTTCTGAATCCAGTGACAGCTGACCAAAACTAAATCTCATGAAAAGAAATGGTCTGCATTTAAGGTTGAAACGAGATTTATCACCTGGTGTGGACTGGAGGTCAAGACAAACATTACCACCTGATGTGAACCAGAGTTTGCTCATGTACACACATTTGTAGGATTAAAATGTTTTCTTTTCCCTTTTTTTGTCTCCTCTATAGAGGGGCTAAAGATGTCTTTACCGTCTGAATAATTTCCTGAACCCAAGGCAATACCAGAAATATAGTATATATTCAATAAATCTTTGGTGCATGAAGAAAACTACGAAAGAGCTTCTGCTCTAAGATTTATTTATTTTTTAACTTCATCCAGGAAGGTCCAGGATCCTTTAAGATAATAAAGCTGACATAGGATTGACAAAGACAAAATAAAGGTATGTCAAAGGAACCATGCCGGGAAGGGCCTATAGATGATCTGGTCACTAGAATTTTGAATAAATAGAGTGAATCAGGTGGTGGACAAGCCAAGGTAAGAAACAGAGGTCTGTGGCTCATTCCCCAGTGTCTGCTTCCCGAGGTCACTGTGCGTAACTTTCCACCTGTCAAGATTCTGGACCCTTTTCTTCTAAGCCTTTGGGATCAATTTGTTACTCATTGAATTCATCCAGTCCAATATCCCTCTGTTGACTCTACCCAGTAACCCCCTCAGGCCCAGACATCTTTGTCAGACCTCTCCTTGCTGGCATGAACTTCCCTCCACACTGAAATCATAAAAAGGAATAGGAAAGAGAAAAGGAGCCCCCCCAAAAGACGACAAAGGAATAGTCCTAAAAGTAGGAGAAGTAATACAATGTGCTATCATGCAAGGGATGTGTTATAAAAGGGTGTGGGCCGACTTCCAAGTAGGGTACAAGTGGTTAAGAGCAAGAACTTTGGAGACTCGCTCTGGTAAACAACTCTGCTCTTTGCCAAGTGGGTTAACTGTGCCAAATTATTAATTTCTCTGGGTCCTGGCTTCCATGGATGAGTCCTAGCACCACTCACCCTCAAGGCAGTTGGTGACGACTAAATCGGTGAATACATTTTAGTATCTGGCACACAGTATGTTCTCAAAGTTGGCTAATATCATGATAATAACATCACTTCGTCCTTGACCCTTTCATAAGCGTATGGACATATATAAAAGATCTTAACATTTGCCTTTATAATTACCAAGCCAGTGCCATTTTTCTTTCCAAGGGACCAAAAAAGTATTAGAATATAGGAAAGGTGCCTGCTTCACCCTCTTCATTCACAGTAACGCATATTTCTTCCTGGAAGAGAGAGTTTGACAGATTATGATGTACAGATGTTGTCAGGAGGGCAGAACAACCTTGTAGTAAATCAGTTTTTAATTTGTGTTTTTGGAAAATTGGGAAAATGCTTTAAAATGTTCCAGCGACAGAATAGTTTCCCTTTCCTCAGTGGCAGCAACTCCCCCAAAGAGAGCAAGCAGACCTGGTCTTCATCTTGTAGATGGCGGCTGTGGAGCCTCATCTTCAGTCGCTAGGCTGGGGAGGCTTGCCTCCAGTGGAGCCACTCCTGTCGCGTGAAAAGGCACACCTGTGCCTCCTCTGAGCTGCTGAGTGCTGAGCACGCCTGGGCTACTGTTTCTGCCCTCACATTGTCTCCCCCGCTCAGTTCAAGCCCCTGGGTGATGACAATGAAAATAAAATGGGAACGGACACGAATCTGGCATAAGGGATGGAGAGCCATCAAACACAGTTGGGTTTTTAGACTTTTCAAAGTTGATGCCAAAGTCAGTAACAAGAAAAGACCAGATGATGAGTTCCTAGGAAGGTGACTCACTGGGCAGAGCACAGGAATCTTGAATGGGAGCCTAGAAGCCTCAGATGGTGAGAGTGCCAGGGAGAGGATTAATGAATAAAAGAAAAAGACATATCCTGCTCAGAAAAACCAGGCCACCGAAAGCACCAAGAAAGACCGAGTGACAAATGAACTCTCTACAACTCTAGTACAGACTGTGTGCCCAGAAAGTCTACTTCAGGAAAATGCTACTGGAGGACATAAGAGACCTCCGGGGCCAGGTGGCCGAGCAGTTTTAACCTGGAACCAAATAGAGAAGGGATCTTGCTTGAGCAGTGCATGAGCCCCAGGTAGACTGCATTGTTGGTTGGCTGCCCTGCATCCATTCCTTCTTTCTTCCTTCTTAACAAAACCTCAATTTCTTTCCATGGATGTTTTCTTCCCCTATACAGTCTCTGAGAAGGCTGACCCCATCCCCAGTTCTTAGGATGGGTCTTAGCTATCTAAAAGCAATCCCGTCCTCCTTTCCAGAGGTTTGGTAAATTGTCGTGTGATCCACTGAGACCAGGGAGAGGTTTCCCGGGGCTTCTGCTAAAGCTCTACCCCGCCTTCTGGAAGACATTTTGGACATTCCTCAAAAAATTGTTTCTTTGTGATGCAAGGCCCAGAGCTGTCGCCAACCTGGGAATGAAGTCAGTCCACTAGGAGCAAAGAGCTAAAGAAATACATATATGGGGGCAAGGGCTGTGGGATTAGGTCACTCGGAAGCCGTCTCACCTAGCATTTCCAATTTCACAAGCCCATAAAATCCTTACGGTTGAAGCCAGTTTGATTTCAATGCTTTGTCATAGGTGATAGAACACCCTGGTAAAGAAGAAAGAGGAAAAGCAGGAGGAAGAGGAGGAATTATATGTAAGACTCGGAAAAATTATTGCAACTTGCACTAAATCGTACTCCAGCTCAGGTCCAGCTGACTTTGGAAGCCTGTCTTTGCCCACTGTCATCTCACACTGCCTTTCTACTGATGAGCAGAGAGGAGCGCATGCTTCATTTCCTGCCTCAGTAGGGTGTGCCCTGGACCTCCACACCAGCTGGTAAAATAACTTCTGCTTGAGAAAAAAAAAGGGCTATATATAAGAGGAAGGGAAAGAGTACTAATCCTGGAACCCAGTCTTGAAAGGAGAAGCCCAGATCCTATGGAGGTGGCAGAGGCAGAAAGTGCTGGCTTCCCTTCTGTTCTCTGGCTTCCCTGGGTCATGTTTCATCACAGCGCAAATTCTGGCAGCAACGGAAAGGAAACTGCTAGCAACTCCTGTTCTCAAGGCCTTAGCAGAAACAAGTCGATGGAGAAAATAAAATGCTACCAGGGGAGTCAAATAGGTAGAGGAATTGACTGTGTACACTTTTGCAAAAAGAGCAGGGAAAGTTGCACCCTTAACTTCATTTGTTTTTATTTTCCTACCCTTTAAGGCAAGTGAAATAAGGCATATATTTCCCCAAACTTTAAGTCATGGAAATTCAGTATGAACATGCCTTTTTATGCACTAAGTACTTTTTCCTTGGAAAATGGTTTATTAACTGCATAGGCAACTTGATTATCAAAGAACACTTTGATAATACAACTGAACATTCTGTTGCCAAGAATGTAGTTACCTGAGATGGAGTTAGCATAAGTAATGCAGTTACCTGATGTAGTAACAGGTGGAAAGAGGCAAGAGCGTCTATTTTAGAGTAGATTCCCTCCCTGCCCAGCTCAGAAGGTTACCTCCTCCCCCCAAGGCAATGGAAGACAGAGATTCTGATTCCTCCAGCTCCTGGTAGGGAAGAGATGAGTGGGGAGGGGGAGGGAAGGGACGGCACTCCTGCCCCTCCCATGATGGAGCTCCCATCACTTCCCAGTAACAGAGGGTCTGCACACCACCACACAGTCCAAGATTCTCATACAAAAGCTGTAACAAGGGGTAGAAGTCACATGAGAAACGTATCAGACGCCACAATTCCCTTACCTCTCCTTCCGTGGGACTCATTTGGAAATACCCAAACTTCGTTATACTCATTGATCCTTTTCTTTCCTTTTTTTTTCTGGCTGTGCTGCACAGCTTGGGGGATCTTAGTTCCTTGCTCAGTTCCTTGACCAGGGACTGAACCCAGGCCCTGAGCAGTGAAAGGGCAGAGTCCAAACCACTGGACTGCCAGGTAATTCCCCCTCATTGATGCTTCTGCTTTGCACTTGTGCTCAGCAGTTACCTGATCTCACTGTGAATTTGTGAGCACAAACCTCAGGTGGGTCCCAGGGCTGCCTGGCAATCCTGCTACATTTTCCCTATGCAATTCACTCTCTCACTCTTCCAATTATTCACTTTTCTCTACTTAGACCTCCAACATTCCCTCCCCTCCTCATTCTCAACCAATGGCTTTGCTTCTTACTTCAATGAGAAAATAGATGCAAACAGAAGAGAATTCCATATCCTCCCATTATCAAATTTACCAATTTTTCATACATAGCAATGGACCTTGTGCATATCTAGGCAATCCCTCCCCTTGTACACAGAATCTCAGTCCCTCTCAGCTGCTCTTAATTATGAAAGAGCCTCAAGGGGTTGGTGAGACTCCTGAAAATATATGCAAAACGTCCTGTGTATAAGTATTTTATTCTGAGGAAACATCCATAGTTTTCATAAAAAGCTCAATCAAAACATTTAGCTCCACTATTCTAAGAGCTAGTAATTGCCAACATTTATTGAGCCTTCACTATGTACCCAGTACTAGCATGAATGAGCTAAATTAATTCTTTCTTTTTTAAATAAATTTATTTATTATATTTATTTATTTTTGGCTGCGTTGGGTCTTTGTTGCTGTGCGCGGGCTTTCTCTAGTTGTGGTGAGCGGGGTCTGCTCTTCCTTGTGGTGTGTGGGCTTCGCATTGCTGTGGCTTCTCTTGTTGTGGAGCACAGGCTCTAGGCGCACGGGCTTCAGTAGTTGTGGCGCACGGGCTTAGTTGCTCCGTGGCATGTGGGATCTTCCCGGACCAGGGATTGAACCCATGTCCCCTGCATTGGCAGGTGGATTCTTGACCAGTGCGTCACAAGAGAAGTCCAATGAATGAGCTAAATTAATTCTCAATGCAATCTTCTGATAAAAATATTATGTACTGAGATACCTATATCACAGGGGGGCAAACTGATGCTCAGATGCTCAGAGAGTTTAGATAACCTATTCAAGGTTGTACAGCTCAAGTTTCAGGGCTGGGATTTGAGCACAGACCGGTGATAAAGTCCATCACGCTAGGAGAACTGGTCACCAAGGGATGAAGGATTTAGGATTATTTTTTCCTTCCCCTCATCTTACCTTTGGAAAACTTATACAAAAACATATATATAAATTCTTATAAAGGAAATGCTATTTTACAGTCAAAATTATTCTAATAAAGCACAAGGCCGGAGGAGGTGAATGGCTTTACTTCATGAGTAATTTAAATGATATATTGTTTTCTACATTGTACATCATTTTTTAATGAACTATTATGAGATATTATGCAAATGAAAAGTTATCAGCCTTCTATAAATAACAAAAAAGTACCTCAAATATATAATCAGTGATTTATAACTGCTCAAGTGATCCAAGAAGGTAATTTAGCCTGTTCCTTGAATTCTGTGTTATCTGGACAATTAAAACATTGTTTGGTTTACATTCTAAAAAGCCAAAATGTAGGTCACTATGATACATCCTTACTTGTTACACCCTGGCTGACATTTATCCTCACTTTATGTCTGCAGGTCAAGGGACACATGCTCAAGACATTCAACTGCCCTGACTTGAAGCTCATTTGTCCTGGTTCTCAATGGAGAGAACTAAATATTGCTCTGAAAATAAGACTGCCAGGATGTAGCCCCCTTT
The DNA here is from genome assembly GCF_003031525.2 of Neophocaena asiaeorientalis asiaeorientalis. Classification (NCBI taxonomy): domain Eukaryota; kingdom Metazoa; phylum Chordata; class Mammalia; order Artiodactyla; family Phocoenidae; genus Neophocaena; species Neophocaena asiaeorientalis. The sequence continues at coordinate 4,807,958 of NW_020174553.1, forward strand.
CCACTGCTTCATGCCGCCTGGTCTTCATTTCTTGCATTGCAGAAGCCACAAGCAACATATCCAACTATTTGGAACAGATAGAAGCATTTTCTTGAGTTTCTACTATTTGTCACAATACACAGACAGAGTCTTGGAGAATTCTTGTCTTTCCATGTAGTAGGTATGTTCCCAGTTATAAGATGATGAGAGAGGGATTTACTCCAGAAAACTAATCCAGGGAGAAATCTCAGTTCTCATCCTCTGCCTCTTTGCAGACATGTTTCTATATCCAGGAAATATATGACCAGGGATCCCTAGACATAGGTGTTCTTCAGTCCTTAGCCACTACTTACACCAACACCTGGAAAAGTGCCAAATCTATCCCCAGATCTCTCAAACCTCCCAGTAAGTTCCCTTACCCTTTACAGTCCACACTCCAGCTATGCTGAGCTTTGTCCTTCTGCAAAACCATTCTGCTGATGCTAGATTTGCTGCTGCCTCTGCCTGGAACACCTTTCCTTTCCTCTTTCTCCTCCTTTATTTGGCCAGTTCTTCTTCCTCAATCACCACCTCAGAGGTGCTTTCCTTGAGCACTCCCCACCCCAACTCAGGGAGAGGTGACATCCTGTGACTCCCCTAGTGCCCTACTTACTCTTAGCAGCAAACTGTTGTTGTGGCCTACTGTCTGTCCCCCCTGCTGGACTCTACCATCCTTGGGACAAAGAACTGTTTCTGCCTTGTTAAAATGTTCATCTTTTACTGTAGCCCAGTGCCTGGACTAGAATAGATGATAAATAAAAATTACTTGCTGAAGGAATGAATGACTGTCCTCATTTATCGTTATCCTCTGTTTAGGGCTACATGCCTGTAGATGCACGTAGGAAAGAGGTATGTAGAAGTAAGTGATACAGGGACACAGATAAATTAAAAAAGAGAGCGAGAGAACAAAAGCCCTACCTCCCCTCTACAGGAAAGAAGTATACTCATCAGGTAAAAACTGCCCTTCAAAGATAACCACTTCCCTCTTCATCTTTATTTCTATTCCTCCTCCTACACCACTACTTCACTGGTCCTTACCATATGCCCTCCTCCTTTCTCATCATTTTGTTTTTGCCATATCTTCTACGGCTAACTCCTGATCATTCTCACAACTTGCCTTTCTCTCTACTGTCTTCTAATGACCACTTTCATCTGATTCAAATTGTCTGTTTCTATTCAGATGTCAAAACAGCATGGAAATAATTTTGCAAAGAAATGTGGTGTACAACACATGGCACACACTAATTTGTGCTTTACAACACTAACTATGATAACAAGATATATTTTCTAGGTATGTTGCCAGAGGACACATCCCTTGAGAGCCTGCTCTGGTGTTCAGGAGGGCTTATGTTCATGGGTTCAGTGGGATGGTAGCAAACAAACAAACAAACCAGTTCTTAACAGCTGTCACCCCAGGGCTCAGCAGAGAGGAAGCAGACAGAAATTCCCATCTCCCAGTCTTCCCCTGAAAGAGATATATTTGCACACTTTAAGAGGTGAAACCTGAGGGCCCAACTTCCAATCACCTTGAACCTAGCTGCTGACTGAGATCCTCCCATTTGGGACACTGACAGGTCTTGACACATCCTCAACTAGGGGGAGCTATTAAAAATAAAATCGGCTGCTTGGACAATCATAAAGGTTTGAGAGACAACCAAGAGCTCAGACAGGGTGGAACCATAAGATTCATCTCCTACGTAAGACCACTACTTCAAGACTGGGAGACGTGGCTCTTTTATCTAATGCACAGAAACCAACACAGAGAATCAAGAAAAATGAAGAAACAAAGGAATATACTCCAAACAAAAGAACAAGATAAAACCTCAGAAAAAAAAAAAGTTAACAAAATGATGATTTAGCTGATAAAGAATTTAAGATAATGATCACAAAGGTGATCGCTGAAGTCAGGAAAATAATGCGTGAATAGGGTGAGAATTTCAAAAGAGAGATTGAAAATATTTAAAAGTGCCAAACAGAAACACAGAACTGCAGATTATAATAACTGAACTGAAAAATTCTACAGACCAGTTCAATAGTAGACTAGACGGAATGAAGAAAAGGTCAGTGAACTTGACGACCAAGCAGTGGCAATCATCCAATTAGAGGAGAAAAAAACAAAAAACAAAGAAAAAGAGTGAAGATAACTTAAGGGACTTACAGGACAACACAAGCAGACCAATATTCACACTATAGTGATCCCAGAAGGAGAAAAGATAGAGGGGCAGAAAACTTACTGAAAGAAGTAACGGCTGAAGACTTCCTTAATCTGGGGGAAGATCTCAAGTAAAAAACCTAACGTTACACCTCAAGCAAAAAAAAAAAAAGAACAAACTAAGCCCAAGTTAGTAGAAGGAAGGAAATAACAAAGGTCAGAGTAGAAATCAATAAAATAGAAATTAAAAAACAATATAAAAGATCAATGAAACTAAGAGCTGTTTTTTTGAAAAGATAAAACAGACAAACATTTAGCTAGAGTTACCAAGAAAAAAGAGAGAAGATGGAAATAAATAAAAAGAGAAATGAAGAGGAGACATTACAACCAGTACCACAGAAATACAAACGATCATAAGAAACTACTATGAGCAATTATATGGAAAAAAATTAGACACTCTAGAAGGAATGGATAAATTCCTAGAAATATACAACCTACCAAGACTGAATCATGAAGAAACAGAAAATCTGAACACACTGATTACTAATAAGGAGAGTAAATCAGTAATTAAAAACCTCTCAACAAACAAAAGTCCAAGACTAGATGAATTCTACCATTTAGAGAAGAGTTAACATTTATCTCTCTCAAACTATTCCTGAAAATTGCAGAGGAAGGAACACTTCTGAACTCATTCCATGAGGCCAGCATCACCCTGATACCAAAACCAGACAAAGATCACAATAAAAAGAGAATTATAGGCCAATATCACTGATAAACATAGATGTGAAAATCCTTAACAAAATATTAGCAAACTAAATTCAACAAACATTAAAAGGACCATACACCATGATTAAGTGGGATTTATCCCAGGGATAAAGGATAGTTCAATATCCACAGATTAATCAATGATATACCACATTAACAAATTGAAGAATAAAAACCATATAATCATCTCAATAGATACAGAAAAAGCATTTGACAAAATTCAACATCTATGTATGATTAAAAAACTCTCAACAAAGAGGGTATAAAAGAAATGTACCTCAACATAATAAAGACCATATATGACAAGTCCACAGCTAACATTATACTCAATGGTGAAAAGCTAAAAGCTTTTCCTCTAAGATCAGGAACAATATAAAGATGCCCAGTCTCACCACTTTAACCAACATAGTATTGGAAGTCCTAGTCAAATAAATTTGGCAAGAAAAAGAAATAAAAGACATCCAGATCAGAAAGGAAAAAAGTAAAACTGCCTCCATTTGTAGATGGCATGATATTACATAAAGAAACCCCAAAATAATCTATCAAAAAATTGTTAGAATGAAAAATTCAGTAAAGTTGCAGGATACAAAATCAATAAACAAAAATCAGTTGTGTTTCAATATACTAATAATGAACTATCAGAGAAATTAGGAAAAGATCCCATTTACAATTGCATCAAAAAGAATAAAATGTCTATAAATAAATTTAACCAAGGAGATGAAAGACTAAACACTGAGAAGTATAAAATATCGATGAAAGAAACTGAAAAAGAAACACATAAGTGGTAAGATATTTCATGCTTATGGATTGCAATAATTAATATTGTTTAAATGTCCATACTGTCAAAGCAATCTACAGACTCAATGCAATTTCTCTCAAAATTCCACTGGCATTTTTTTCACAGAAACAAAACAATCCTACAATTCATATAAAATCACAAAAGACCTTGAATAGCCAAAGCAATCTTGAGAAAGAAGAACAAAGCTGGAGGAATCACATTTCCTGATTTTAAACTATATTACAAAGCTATAGTAATCAATACAGTATGGCACTGGCATAAAAACAGACACATAGATTAATGGAATAGAACAGAAAGCCCAGAAATTAACCCATACCTGTATGGTCAATTAATTTATAACAGAAGACCCAAGAATGTACAGTGGGGAAAGGACTATCTCCTCAATAAATGGTTATGGGGAAACTGGAAGCCACATGCTACTGGATCACTATACACAAAGATTAACTCAAAATGGATTAAACTTGTACGTAAGACCTGAAATCATAAACCTCTTGGAAGAAAACAGGCATTAAACTCCTTGACATCTGCCTTGGTGATGATTTTTTGGATTTGACACCAAAAGCAAAGGCAACAAAAGCAAAAATAAACAAATGGGACTATATCAAACCAAAAAGCGGCACAGCAAGGGAAATCATCAACAAAATGAAAAGGTACCCTTCCAAATGGGAGAAAATATTTCCAAGTCATATATCAGATAAGAGGTTGATATCCAAAATGTATAAAGAATTCATACAACTCAATAGCAAAAAGCCAAATAATCCAATATAAAAGTGGACTAGACATTTTTCCAGAGAAGACATACAGATGGTCAACAGACACATGAAAGATACTCAACATCACTAATCATCAGGGAAATGCAAATCAAAACCACAATGAGACATCACCCACATCTGTCAGAATGGCTATCATCAAAAAGACAACAAATAACAAGTGTTGGTGAGGATGTGGAGAAAAGGGAACCCCCTGCACTGTTGGTGGGAATGTAAATTGGTGCAGCCACTATGGAGAACAGTATGGAGGTTCCTCAAAAAATTAAAAATAGAACGATCAGATGATGCAGCAGTTCCACTCCTGGGTATTTATCCAAAGGAAATGAAAAACCAAACTCAAAAAAGATATATGTACCCTCATGTTCACTGCAGCATTATTTTTTATCTTGAGTAATTTTATTTTATTTTATTTTTTGCACATCTTTATTGGAGTATAATTGCTGTACAATGTTGTGTTAGTTTCTGCTGTATAACAAAGTGAATCAGCTATATGTATACATGTATCTCCATATCCCCTCTGTCTTGAGCTTCCCTCCCACCCTCCGTATCCCATCCCTCTGGGTCGTCACAAAGCACCGAGCTGATCTCCCTCTGCTATATGCAGCAGCTTCCCACTAGCCATCCATTTTACATTGGGTCGTGTATCTATGTCAATGTTACTCTCTCACTTTGTCCCAGCTTCCCCCTTCCCCACTGTGTCCTCCAGTCTGTTCTCTACATCTGCATCATTATTCCTGCCCAGACACTAGGTTCACCAGTACCATTTTTTTTTTTTTTAGATTCCATATATATGTGTTAGCATACGGTATTTGTTTCTTTCTGACTTACTGGACTCAGTATGACAGACTATAGGTCCATCCACTTCAGCATTATTTACAATAGCCAAAACATGGAAAGAACCTATCTATTTATCCAGAGATAAATGGATAAAGTGTGGCATATATACACAATGGGATATCACTCAGCTATAAAAAGTGAGGAAATCATGTTATTTTCGACCACATGGACGGACCTTGAGGGTATAATGTTAAGTGAAAAAAGTCAGAGTAAGACAAATACTGACGATCTCATTTATATGTGGAAACTTTTTTTTTTTTTAAATATGTGGAATCTTAAAAAACAAAACAGAACTCATAGATACAGAGAACAGACTTGTGGCTGAGGGGGTAGGGTGGTGGAGCAGTTGCAAAATGGGTGAAGGCACTGCAAAGGTACAAACTTCCAATTATAAAACAGATAAGTCCTGGGGGTTTAAAGAACAGTCAGGTGACTATGGTTAACAATACTGTATTGTATATTTGAAAGTTCCTAAGACAGTAGATCTTAAAAGTTTTCATCACAAGAGAAAAAAATTTGTAACTACGTGTGGTGATGGAGGCTAACTGGACTCATTGTGGTGAGCTTTTGCAGTATTACACATATCAAATCATTATACTGTACACCTGAAACGAATATATGTCAATTATGTCTCAATATAAACAAAAACAACTAACTTCTATTTTACCTTCTCTGTATTTTGAACAAAATCTTGAAATAATTGGGCAGCAACGGATTTAATACTTCAGTGTTTTCTCTCCAGTTCTTCCTTCAGTCTAGTTCTCGCTGGTGATTCCTGCGTAGGTTCTGGAAAAACTATGGCGGCAGCAGCAGCTTCCCTACTCACTCTCAGAGTCTGCTCAGCTGGGCTGATTTCAGGATGATCTGGGGCTCCGCCCCTGCCCCGCCCACACAAGCCTGAAATGCTGGAATTTTCCCACTGAAGCCCGTGGAAGGGGGATGTGAGCCACTCACCAGGCCCCAGAGTGCACTGCCCGTGCTGACCACCAGGCTCTACAGCCAAGCAACCACGGGGAGATTATAAAGAAGTCAAAACCACACCAAAACCCAGTAGGAGGCAAAGCCAAATTTCCAAACTTTCCAACCACAGATCCTGGGCCAAACTTAAGCAAGTAAAAAAATTAACTTAAAAAATAATAAATATGTATTAAGCTCCTACATTGCCCAAACTTAAGCAAGTAAAAAAAAATTTTTTTTTTTTGCCATTGCCCAAACTTAAGCAAGTAAAATAATTAACTTAAAAAATAATAAATATGTATTAAGCTCCTACAATGTCTAGGAACTACTGTACGAACTTGAAATACAGCAGTGAACAAATTAGACAAATTCCCTGGCCTCCTGGATTTTACATTCTAGTGGTGAGACAGAAGGGAAAAAAAAATCAATGAACAAGTAGTTATAATATAATATTAAAACTTCCTTTAAGAAAATTAAAGAGGGCAATAGGATAGAGCAAGATGAGGACTGTCAACCTATTTTAGATGGGGTGGTCAGGAAAGACCTCTTTGAGAAGGTGACATTTGAGCGGAGATCTGCATGGAGTGAGGTAATGACCTTGTAGCCAGCAGAGTGAATGGTAGCAGTTGCAAAGGCTTTGAGTCGTAGATATCCTTGGTGGGCTTGAGGAGCAACAAGGAAGTCAAAGTGGGAGGACAGAGCCGGCAGTGGTAGGCAATGGGGTTGGAGGGGTAGCCAGAGAGGACTCTCAACCCTCACTGTGCCTCTGAAACACCTGGGGAACTTTAAAAATTCACAGATGCTAGGTCCTGATCCCAGAGATCTGATTTCAGTTGATTTGCAGATGGTACCAATCAACAGTAATTTGTCAATACTCCCCAGGTGATTCTAATGTGCAGACATGCTTGAGAACCACTGATGTGGGGCCTTGTACCAAATGTGATGGGAAGGCATAGTAGGTTTGAGCAGGGGAGGGAAATGATCTGATTTACATTTTTAAAGGATCATTCTGGCTGCTGGGCAGCACAAGAAAGCAAATGAGGGGACAAGAGAAGAAACTGGGAATCCCAAAGAGAAGGCTATTGTAACTGTCCTGGTGAAAAAGATTATGGTGATGAGGGTGGTGGAGGTGGAAGTGGTGAGAAATTGTCATATCTGTGATATATTACGAATGTAATACCAACGGGATTTTCTGGTAGATTGGATGTGGGATATGAAAGAAAGAAGACTTAATGATGACTCGAAGAAGTTTTGGGTCTGAGGATCCAAATTTATGGTGTTAGTGAAGCGGGGTCCATCAGTGGTGGGATGGGAAGAAAAGAGTAAGTTTGGTGGGAGAAATCAGAAGTTGATGTGAAAATAATGTGTGAAAAAGTGTTATCAATGATGTGAAAAAGTGTTATCAACACTTTTCTACATCTTTATCTTCTTCCTTTCTCTACTTAACTTTCATTTGGCCCTATCCTAACTCCTACCCTGTCTAAACTACATACTGTCTCATCTCTTTTGTGAATCCAAAGCTCAAAATGTCTCCCTACAAACCCCCCTACACTGTTGGTGGGAATGTAAATTGGTGTAGCCACTGTGGAAAACAGTGTGGAGCTTCCCTAAAAAACTAACAACAGAATTACCATATGATCCAGCAATCCCACTCCTGGGCAGATATCTAGAGAAAACTCTAATTCAAAAAGACACAGGCACCCCAATGTTCATAGCAGCACTATTTACAATAGCCAAGACATGGAAGCAACCTAAGTGTCCATCAACAGATGAATGGATAAAGAAGTGGTATATATACACAATGGAATACTACTCATCCGTAATAAAAAGAATAAAATAATGGCATTTGCAGCAACATGGATGGACCTAGTAATTATCATACTAAGTGAAGTAAGTCAGACAGAGACAGACAAATACCATATTATAAAATGACACAAATGAACTTATTTATGAAACAGAAACAGCCTCACAGACATAGAAAACAAACTTAGGAAAAGAATATAGAATAGAATATGTATAAATATGCAGAATCACTTTGCTAAATACCAGAAACTAACACAACATTGTAAATCAACTGTACTTCAGTTTAAGAAAAAGTTTCCCTACATTAATATTATATCACTATAGGGCTTCCCTGGTGGTGCAGTGGTTGAGAGTCCGCCTGCTGATGCAGGGGACACGGGTTCGTGCCCCGGTCTGGGAAGATCCCACATGCCGCGGAGAGGCTAGGCCCGTGAGCCATGGCCGCTGAGCCTGCACGTCCGGAGCCTGTGCTCCGCAATGGGAGAGTCCACAACAGTGAGAGGCCCGCGTACCGCAAAATAAATAAATAAATAAAAATAAATAAAAAATAAAAAAATATTATATCACTATAAAATAATGTTCCTATACAGATATTCTAAAGATCTGAGGAAAGACGCATCTGGCTACACCTACAGCTCCTGGAAAAGACATTACAAGCATATCCACGAGGAAAGTTTTCACTCTTGTCAATGTACTCTTGGGTGCAAGTTAGCAGTTAAAATTTGGTTTAGTCATGTTTCAGAGAAGGAGTGGTCCCTGAAGCTTTTAAGGGTCAGGCCAACTGAATTTCAAGAAGTACCCAATCTTCTCTATTAGCGTTCTTGCATATAAAATGATTGCATAACAGATTTTGCAAAAATGAGATGCATTTCTTTATTTATATATTATAAACAAGGCTCATTAGATGTTCCTTTCACTTAAAAAAAGTTAAATATCTCCATTTTTTTAGAGAAGACTTGAACTTCTGACCCCTCTTCTCATTTTAACATGAGGTTTTCAGATTTCTGAAAAGCAATATTGAATGTTTAAGTTCTTCTAGTGGCTGATTTCCAGTCTGGAATTAATTTGGCCTATCTATTTGAAATTACTCTTCTCTCTGCAAAATATGTTAGAATAACTTTCCTTTCATTAACTCCAAAATGGCACTGGATGACAACAGCTTTAGCAATACTCATTTCTCTAAAAAAAAAAAAAAAAAGAGTTATACTACTTAAATTAAGAGAAAATATATCTTAATCAAATTTTCTTTAGCAAAACAAAAAATAACTTAAAGCTGAAAAATAAAAGAAAGACTTTAAAGGGAATTTTTAAAATAATAAAATATAAAGAGTAAATGAAGATTAAAATCATTTTATAGATGTATAATAACAGGACAGCTAGCTATAAATATCACTTTTCATGTTCTAAAGATGGTACCAACCAAACCTTCTTAGTTAAACAAAAGTTAGAGATATCACGACCAATGATTAGACTAAATTATTTCAGAAACAAGGTAGAGACCCACCACTCTGGATTTTTAACTTAATGGGAGAATACGGGAGGGGAAAAATAAACAAGGTGTCATAATAATGCTAGTGATAAGAGTTTGCTTTTATGTACCAAAATATTGATGAAAGAAGCTCTTCAAATATTAAAAAAGGATTGCACGTATGTAATAAAAACAAACAAGCAAACAAACAATGTCTATCTCAGAAAAACGGACTCAGATATGAAGAAGTTGGGGCTACAAATAAAGCTTCAAGAGAAGAGAAAGTCAAAGAGGAACATATAAGCTCCTCTTGACTCAGGGAAGAAAAAGATCAGAAACGTATTTTTCCTTTTATGACACTGAGCTTCTGAACAGTGTTTTGCTTGCCAGAAAAACTGAAAGCAAAGGAAAAAGCATTTTAAAGTGACAAAAAATTTCCCAGCAATGTTATAGAGTAGACTGATCCCATATATACAGCAATATTTTCTTGAAGACAAAAACTCATCTTGTGCTAATAGATTTACTGCTTTATTTTTCTGCTAAATTTCTGTGCCTTTAGTTTCAATGCTTTTGAAGCACTGCTCAGTTACATAAGTTGTAAAAGCAATTGTTAATGTGAAAAATTAATGATGTTTATAAAATTATGTTGATATACACTGAGGCAAGTTCAATTTTTTATAAAAGTGTAATAGCTTACTAAACCTTTCTTATAAATACATTTATTCAAAACATGTCAAGGTCTAATTTATCTTAATGGTGTTAAGGCAATATTAACTTGATCATCTACATAATACTAACTTGAATAGTAGAATTTTTTTCTGTTTCAATCTTTTAATTTTTAAGAAAATTATTGAGATTTAATTGACATATAACATTGTATTAGTTCAAGGTATACAAGGTATATATCATATACACTACAATATACTAATGACATTGTATTAGTTCAAGTTATACAACATAACTATTTGATGTACGTATATATTGTGAAATGATTACCACAATAAGTTTAGTTAACATCCACAATTTTTTTTCTTGTGATGAGAACTTTTAAGATCTACTCTCTTAGTAACTTTCAAATATACAACAGTGTATTATTAACTATAGTCACCATGCTGTACAATACATCCTCCGATGTCTCTTTGATAAGGGCACTAATCTCATTCCTGAGGGTTTCAGCCTCATGACCTAATTACCTCCCCAAATCCCCACCTCCTAATAGCATCACATTTGGGATCAGGATTTCAACTTATGAATTGGGGATGAGAGGACAAAAACATTCAGACCATAGCAGTGCTAGAATTCACAGAAGTTAGAGACTCAGAAAACAGGAGTCTAGGGAAGAGGCCAGAATGACTATGTGGTTTCTGAGAAATTGATTCTGGCCGTTGAATTAGGGTAACATCGTTTTTAATGGGAAACTGAAGAGTTTCATTTTGGAATTTTCCAAATTTAATTCACCTGTTGTACATCTGACTAGCAACCCTTTTCAAAGGTCCGAGGTTTAGCAGAGGACTAAGAATTGGATTTGTATCAGAGAAATGTTCACCAAAGAGAAAAAGATTTTAAAATAGTGGGTACAGTAAAGATTGCCCAAAAAAATATGGAAAAAAAAAGCTAAGGATACAGCCCTTAAAGACCACATAAAAAGGGGAGATTCAGATGAAGGAAATACAAAAATGTATTGGAATCATCAAAGAACTGACTGCCCAAAGACAGTTGTGATCTGAAACTGGAACCCAAAGAAGGAATCCAAAGAAAGAATGATTTCAGCCTAGATGGGAAGGATGGTGTGCTGCTTAACTTTATGTCAACTCCACTGGGGTAAAGGATGCCTGGATAATTGGTAAAACATTAATTCCGGATGTGTCTGTGAGGGTGTTTCCGGAAGCGATTAGCATTTGAAATGGTAGACTGAGTAAAGGAGACTGTGCTCTCCAGTGCAGGAGGGCATCACCCAATCCATTAAGGGTCTGAATAGAACAAAAAAGGCAGAAGAAGGGTATCTGCTCTCTCTGCCTGAGCCTGGACATCCACAGCTCCTGCCGTCAGTCAAGGGGGCTCCTGGTTTTTAGGCTTCTGATTTGTGCTGAATTATAGCATGGGATTTCCTAGTTCTCCAGCTAGCTGTCAGCAGACCATGGGCCTTCTCAGCCTCTATAATTGCATGAGTCAATTCCTATAATAAATCATATATATATATGTGTATATGATATATAATCATTAAATCATTATATATATATTAGTTTTGTTTCTCTGGAGAGCTCTGACCAGTACAAGGGGTCTTCTGAGAAGGGCAAGATGGAGGCTTGCTGGAGAAATTTGTGAATCTCTCCAAATCCCCACACAAAACAGAGTAATAGAACAAAAAGGGGTGGGAGGGAGAGAGAGAGAGAACATTGATGAAAAGGAATCCTCCAGAAACAGTAGGGGTGGGGCAGGTCTCTCTCTTTCCTCTCTCCCCGTCCCCCAGCAGCCTGACCCTGCAGGTAAGTGGTTTTAGGAAAGCAGCAGAGGCAGAGATCTGACAGTCCTGAGCTGGGAAACTGGAAGCAGGCCACCGGGGATCACACACCCAGAAGAAGAATCACACGCCGAGTGGGACACCACACAACCTACAGGGGATCCACAGGCTCTCGTTAGGAGTATGTGCAGAAAGGCTTGGCACCCCATGAGGGCAGCAAGAAAGAGGGCAGGCAGGGCAGGAAGGGGGTGATCTGAGCCATCGAGATCAAGGCTCTCAGAATCCTCAACTAAAACTTCCAGATGAACAAAGCAGCGTCCTGAGATAACACACTGAGAACAGAATCGGAGAGCAGAAGAGAGGCCACATTTTTTGTTTTTATTTTTTATTTATTTATTTTTTTGCGGTACGCGGGCCTCTCACTGTTGTGGCCTCTCCCGTTGCGGAGCACAGGCTCCGGACGTGCAGGCTCAGCGGCCATGGCTCACGGGCCCAGCCGCTCCGCGGCATGTGGGGTCTTCCCGGACCGGGGCACGAACCCGTGTCCCCTGCATCGGCAGATGGACTCTCAACCACTGTGCCACCAGGGAAGCCCGAGAGGCCACATTTTTTAATGCCTGGCAACAGCCATGATGCCAGGGAAGCTTTCCTGGACCACTCCCACCTCTTACAAAGGAACTAAAAATACAGGAAAACCCAGCAAATTTTGCCTTGAGTAACACAGAGGATGGTGTTGGGATCCCACGCAAATATAAGAAAAAAGGAGGAATGGCCCAAGTCATATACTGGGACAACTACCACATCCCAGGAAAAAATACATGGGTCCTAGAACAACTAATGACTGTAATCTAATATTTCAGAATTAGATAAAATAAATTAAGAAAATGGGAGACGCCATGAAGGAACAGCTTAACACTCACAAATGGTGCACCGAGAACACAGAAGGATATGAACACAGAGGTGGCAAAGCTCATAGGCTACCAAGCAGAAGAGAAAGGGCACAGAAATGACAGAGAGGGACCCTGGAGACAAATGTCACAGACGTCACCATTTACAATCCCGTTCTCACTTAGAGAACAAATAGGGGCTAAGATCCCTAGCTGATGAAACCTCTGTGGCTCTGTCTCGGATTCGTCCCTGCCTGCCTTTGCCTGTCCCCACCTACAGCATTACGTAGCCTCTTCTGTATCATCCCTCAAGTGTTCCTTCTTGTCTCACATACGCTCCCTAACACTCGCAGAGCCATTCTCTATGCATGCGTCTGGTATTATTACTTTCAGCAACAAAGCCCATGGTGTCCATGCTCTACAAAGAATGAAAAGTCTTAACCTCGACATCCTTCTTGTTCCCTCAGAATCCTCCAGCCCACTCCAAGAAGTAAGTAATAACGCAGACTTTGGCTACAGAAGTGACACTTGGCAACTGACAGTTTCTCTTAGCAAATGATCACAGGATACATGGAATAAATGCGACGTGGATGGAGTCAACTGGCAGATGATGTGGGTTTTATTTATTTATTTTAAACATCTTCATTGGAGTACAACTGCTTTACAATGGTGTGTTAGTTTCTGCTTTATAACAAAGTGAATCAGTTATACATATACATATGTTCCCATATCTCTTCCCTCTTGAGTCTCCATCACTCCCACCCTCCCTATCCCACCCCTCCAGGCGGTCACAAAGCACCGAGCTGATCTCCCTGTGCTATGCGGCTCCTTCCCACTAGCTATCTTCCTTACGTTTGGTAGTGTATATATGTCCATGTCGCTCTCTCACTTCGTCCCAGCTTACCCCTCCCCCCTCCCCATATCCTCAAGTCCATTCTCTAGTAAGTCTGTGTCTTTATTCCTGTCTTACCCCTAGTTTCCTCATGACATTTTTTTTTCTTAAATTCCATATATATGTACTAGCATACGGTATTTGTCTCTCTTTCTGACTTACTTCATTCTGTATGACAGACTCTAGGTCCATCCACCTCACTACAAATAACTCAATTTCGTTTCTTTTTATGGCTGAGTAATATTCCACTGTATATATGTGCCACATCTTCTTTATCCATTCATCTGTTCATGGACACTTACGTTGCTTCCATGTCCTGGCAGTTTACATTTAAGAAAATTATCGATATGTATGTTCCTATTACCATTTTCTTAATTGTTTTGGGTTTGTTATTGTAGGTCTTTCCCTTCTCTTGTGTTTCCTGCCTAGAGAAGTTCCTTTAGCATTTGTTGTAAAGCTGGTTTGGTGGTGCTGAATTCTCTTAGCTTTTGCTTGTCTGTAAAGGTTTTAATTTCTCCATCAAATCTGAATGAGATCCTTGCTGGGTAGAGCAATCTTGGTTGTAGGTTTTACTCCTTCATCACTTTAAATATGTCCTGGCCACTGCCTTCTGGCTTGCAGTGTTTCTGCTGAAAGGTCAGCTGTTAACCTTATGGGGATGATGTGGGTTTTAAAACTCTCTTTCATGTATGTTGAGTTGACCTTAAGTAAGCAATAATTGGAATAACTGAAGTCCAAATATCATGTGTATCACAAGTAGCCATATTTAGCCACTTGCGCTGTCACGACAATGACAGTCAGAGAGAGTGGTGACATTGTAAAGTTCCAGGGACACCAGTAATTCCAGAGGGAAGCATTTCCCCCCACTGGGATCTCCTCTCTTTTCTGCGCACTGTACGGCCTCCCAGCAGCCTGAATTTCACAAGGTAGAATGCTCCATTGCCAAAATGTGGTACCATGTTAAAAAGGCCAAGTGAAGTCACTGGGGGAGAAAAACATTTTTCAGCAAGCAAGGAATAATGCTGTGATTCTTTTTAAGTAAGAAACATCTCTGATTTTGTAAACCAGATGATAGAAATCTTAATTCCCCTATCCCTCTCTGTCCTATTCTTTATTTTTAAAGTTTCACTCTGAATTTTTCCCTTAGTTCGGGATATTAAAACCACCTTGACACTTGGAAAGCTATGATGATTTAATTAGCGCATAACTGAACTTAATATCTAAGCCAAGAGTTTCTAAAGCCTGATGGATTTTATTCTAAAGATGACACTACGTGTCCCCCAAACAGTTCCCTGCCCCCGTGTGGTTAACAGCCTAACCTCTGAGGATTAAAGTTGGCGATGATGAACTTCCAACTTTGCTCATAAAAGTCTAAGTAAAGTTCAGGTAACATGATCCAACACCAATAAAATGAGATGGCATTTCTGATCATGTCACAGATGCTGGGCAGGACCGTTCAAGGTTCCCTGTATGCAGGTTGCAACAGTACACACGGCAGATGTAACATACAAGCAAGAAGAATCCCACCAATTTTAATTTAGTGGAATAAAAAGTTGTGAGAATGGCACCAAAATCCAAACCAGACGATGGCTCAGTTAGTGGAGGTGGGGGCCAAGTGCAATCAGGATGGTTTAAAATAGTTCATTTTCTATATAAACAAAGGTTGAGGTGTGGAGAATGTCAGTGCTGACAGCCTGTTTCTATAGTAATATCCTAATAGCTTGGACACCTCCTGGAGAAATTATTTCTCTTTCTGCTCTAGCTGGTGGTATGTGAAACCAATCACGTCCAAAATAAAACAGTGAGAACAGCACAAAATGTAAGCGCAGAGAGAAGAAATGTTATATGGCTACCTCCTGATCCCAAGGAAGAACTAGAAAATTGAGCTTGTTTTTTGCATCAACTTTTGTCCACTGATTTGCAGAGAAGAACCAAAAAAACCTCCTTTCTTCCTTTTTCTGTTGTTAGTGAATTTCGGAAAAGGACAAATACTGCCAACAAGAGCTGAGAACAGAGAGCTGTCCTAGGTGAATGATTACCAAAGGCTCGTTTTCCCTCTCTTAGTCTCCCTTCTAGGTTAGATCTTGAGATGTTTTGGTTTGTTCAGAAGCTCTGGTTGTAAAGTTCAGTAACTATTTTAAGAAGAATAGGTTAAGAATCTTAACCTAATATAAATTAATGAAAACATTATTAATACATATAATATCCCCCATTGTTGCTTAAATTAACTGAACTCCATTTTGGGTCCTTCAGTTTCATTAAATCAGAAATCTGCTAGCAACAAAGCTTTTCCCAAAATAAGTATGGTGAGGACAGTTGCTGCAGGTGAAAAGTCAGGGGAATGCCCCTCCACATTAAATTGTGTTTCAATTTAATTAAAGCCAATTCCTGTTTTCAACCGCCCTGAGACACCCAGAATTTCTGGAATAATCTCACTGTTTAGTACTCCAGGGGGAGCCCAGAGAGAGTGCAGAGCTGGGGGTTGAGGTGGGACATTGTTTTCTTTCCTTTTTTTTTTTTTTTTAATTTAAAGTCCAGCAAAATTTTATTTAGAGGTAAACAGAAATTTCACAGATATTATCATTTATTTCCTGCATTGGTATAAATTTTTACATCCCTGTGTAAAAGAGAATTACTCTGTTGTACTACAGAACTATTTCATTTCCCTTTTTTCTTTTTTTTTTTTTTTTTTTTTTTTTTTTTGCGGTATGCGGGCCTCTCACTGTTGTGGCCTCTTCCTCTGCGGAGTACAGGCTCCGGATGCGCAGGCTCAGAGGCCATGGCTCACGGGCCCAGCTGCTCCGCGGCATGTGGGATCTTCCCGGACCGGGGCACGAACCCGCGTCCCCTGCATCGGCAGGTGGACTCTCAACCACTGCGCCACCAGGGAAGCCCCTTTTTTCTTAATTAAAGAAAAAATTATTTATTAATTTTTTTGGCTGTGTTGGGTCTTCGCTGCTGCGTGCAGGCTTTCTCTAGTTGCAGCGAGTGGGGGCTACTCTTCCTTGTGGTGCGCAGGCTTCTCATTGCGGTGGCTTCTCTTGTTGTGGAGCACGGACTCTAGGTGTGCAGGCTTCAGGAGTTGTGGCACGCGGGCTCAGTAGTTGTGTCTTGTGGGCTCTAGAGTGCAGGCTCAGTAGCTGTGGGACACGGGCTTAGTTGCTCCACGGCGTGTGGGATCTTCCCGGACCAGGGCTCAAACCCCTGTCCCCTGCACTGGCAAGCAGATTCTTAACCACTGAGGCACCAGGGAAGTCCCAAGAACTATTTCATTTCTAATAGGAGCATGAGAGACAATAGCTCCTGCAGATATTCTGACTCCATCTGGCTGTGATAGGGATTTTTACAGGTTCCTCTTTGATTTTCAGATCATCATGTACCCAGGTTTCTTCAAAGGGGAATTTTTAAATAAAAATTTCTGAGTACTCTGATTCCACTTTTAAAGCAAACTTTACACTCGGGGAACCATAATGTTTATACTGAACTTAGCAGAGCCTTCTCATCCTTGGTCAGGAAAGTATCACGGTGGAATCCATCCAGCCTTGTGGGAGGTCCTTGAGGCTGCTAAGGTCATTGGTGTCTGTTGAATGGCTTGTGGAAGTCCTGCTGCCTTGGGTAGGGGGTTAAAATCGTTCTCGAGAGGAACGTCTCTCTCCGAAGAGAAAATGAGTTTAGCTCTGAGGTCCTTGTTTTCCTTTCAATCAGAATTAGGAAATGCTTCCCGCTCTTCCAATAACATGGTGGATGAGAAGACGTCTACTGGAGACTGTCTAAGCTGTAAGGTTATAGCAGCTGCGACGCACGAGTCTTTGATATAAATGATTCAGTCAGTATAAGGTATAAATGCAAACTCTGCATCGGATGGTGTGACTACAAACCGCAAGCACTATGGAAAAAATGCAAAAGAATTCGTTGCTAATTACTATGAAAATGCAAACGTGGTCTTTATCAAGGGCAGGAAAGCCCTGACTCTGCCCAGGAGAGACAGAGGAGGAAGAAATGAAAGGACAACTTCAGCCAACACACCGCACTTTGTTTTGTCCTAAACAGAATATACATGAATACATTAACAGCATGGGAGCCAGCCAGCAATACCATTATCCACAGGAGTGTAGAAAGTGTGAAAACTGTTTGAGTCCCTCAGGAAATTCAGGTTAGTATCAGATTATCAATACCTCTTCCCCCCACTGCCCTCCCCACCATCAGAGCATGAGAACCTTTGCACGAATTATCAAGGCACAGAAATACAGTCCTGGTATTAAGGGCAGCCTATAAAAATGGGCTCAAAACAAGATTTGCAGGAAACAGTTCGTGGCAACACAGTTTAGCCTGTTACCAAGTAGAAAGCCCGATGAGCACCTTCTTGCACTTAAGCAATGAGACAAGAAAATCAGACTGAACAGATTTTATAAAATCCCTAAATGACAGCTAACATACCTTTCCTTGGGAAAAGCAAAGAAATAAGCCATTAACTTTTTTTTTAATCCCTAACTTAGCCAGCATCCAAAATGCAGTGCCACTCAGGATATTTATCCCACCATTCTTTGCACAAATACAGATTTCCATAAAATCAATTAATCTTAGGGGTGAAAGGGGTCTTGGAGGTCATGAAGCCCAACCCCTTCCCCCTCCAACACTCCCACAGCCAGGAGGTTATCCAGCCTGTGTTCAAAAACCTCCACTTGGGGAGCTTACCACTGTTTCAGGCAGCCCCTTCCACTGATGAAGAGTGACAGTTACTACAATGTCCTAATAGCAGACTGAGATCAGCCTCCTGGTAATTTCCACCCACTGGTCCTAGTTTTGTCCTCTGAGCATTTCAGAGTCTAAGTCCCTCATTATCCCCATGACAACTCTTCAAATACTTGAAGGCAATAAGAGCCTTCTTCACCCAGGCTGTACAACCCCAGTTATCCCACCTCTTCATTTAGAGATAAACCTTTCATTCCCCCAGGACACTAACCTTGACTATATCCTACTTGGTCAATGTCCGTGTTAAAATACACTAACCAGAATGTGATACCATATTACCTATGGGCCCTGGTGTGAAGGCTTCTGCCCTTTTCCAGGAACACACATTTTCCTACATGAGAATAAAAATTTTGTTGAATCACTCTCCCTAGTAATGCGTGCTGCCAAGAGCATAGGTGGTTGGACTCAACACCGATGTCCCAAGAATAGGAGTTTTTCATAGCAAACATTACGTTATAAGACTTACTTCAGTTTAGTTCAATACATGGTTTCAAACACTCACGATATAGAACGCTTTATGCTAGTGGATATGGAAAATACAAGAAGTTTACATGGAGTAGGAAAAAAATCAGAAAAATGCACAAATAAGCTATAAAACAATACAGAGGGCTTCCCTGGTGGCGCAGTGGTTGCAAGTCCGCCTGCCGATGCAGGGCACACGGGTTCGTGCCCCGGTCCGGGAAGATCCCACATGCCGCGGAGCGCCTGGGCCCGTGAGCCATGGCCGCTGAGCCTGCGCGTCTGGAGCCTGTGCTCCGCAACGGGAGAGGCCACAACAGTGAGAGGCCCACGTACCGCAAAAAACAAAACAAAACAAAACAAAAAAACAATACAGAAAGAGATAAGTACCCTAAAAGATATACACACGATTCCTATTAGATACAAAGGAAGAGGAGGGAATTCCCTGGCGGGCCAGTGGTTAGGACTCCGTGCTTCCAGTGCAGGAAGCCCGGGTTCCACCCCCTGGTCGTGGAACTAAGACCCCTCAAGACCCGCAGTGCGGCCAAAACCAAAGAAAAAAAAAGGCAACTGAAAAAAGAACTATAGAAAGAGAAGGGTATAATGTCACCAGGAAAATAACAGGCAAACCAGACTTAAGTGCGCAAAGCAAAAAGGGAAGGGATGGGATGTAAACCTTCAGAATCTATTTGAAGAAGTTGGACGTGTTTTAATAAATGCTTACTGATTACGCTAATTATATAAACTTGACAAATCACCTAGTCACGGCTGAGGACTTTTTTACTCAGTGTGGGAATCTCTGAGATATTCATTTCCATACTCTTAATATAGTCAAATAAAATTTTGGCCACACATGAACAGTTAGAATGGCCATCGCGAAAAAGAGGTAACAAATGCTGGAGAGGGTGTGGAGAAAAGGGAACCCTCTTGCACTGTTGGTGGGAATGTAAACTGGTGCAGCCACTATGGAGAATAGTATAGAGGCTCCTCAAAAAATTAAAGTAGAAGTACCATACTATCCAGAAATTGTACTTCTGGGAATATATCCAAAGGAAACAAAAACACTAACTTGAAAAAACCTGTACCCTCATGTTCACAGCAGCATTATTTACAATAGCCAAGATATGGAAGCAACTTAGGTGTCCATCCAAGGATATGTATATATACAGTAGATCTATCTATCTATCTATATATATATAGTAGAATATTATTCGGTCATAAAAAACAAGGAAATCCTGCCATTTGCAAACCACACACACGGATGAACCTTGAGGACATTATGCTAAATGAAATAAGTCAGATAGAGAAAGACAAATACTGTGTGATGTCACTTCTATGTGGAATCTGAAAACAAAACAAAACTCATCAAAAAAGGGATCAGATTTGTGGTCACCACAGACAGGGGCCTGGAGGTAGGGGAAATGGATGAAGGTAGCCAGAAGGTACAAACTCTCAGTTATAAGATAAATAAGGACTAGGGATGTAATGTACAACATGAAGCCTATAGCTAACACTAAATCCTAAGAGTTCTCATCACAAGGAAAAAAAATTTTTTTTCTTTTTTGGCTTTTTCTTTTTTTATTATATCTATATGAGATGACGGATATTAACTAAACTTACTGCAGTAATCACGATATATGTAAGTCAAACCATTATGCTGTATACCTTAAACTTATACAGTTACATATATATATTATATAGTTATATCTCAATAAAACTGGAAAGAAAAACTAGAGGTATAGTGTATATAAATATTTTGGCAAACACGATAACAGCTAAGATACTTTATTTCATACTATTCATATGTCAGGCGCTGTACTAAGTGCTTTACATGAATGAACTCATTTAGTACTTATGATGTCCATATGAAGTAGGAATTGCTATTTTCTCCTTTTCATAGAAGAAACTGAGGCACAGAGAGGTTAAGGAACCTGCCCAAGAACACACAGCTAGTGAGTAGGAGAATTAAGACTTGAATCTGAAGTCTGGCGCCACAGCGAATTGGCTACACCACGCTGCCTCTCACATTAAACATGCAGTTACTTAGTCTAACAACCTGTTTATATCCTTACTTACTCAGGCTTTTCAAAAGCTGTTTTTAGCCTACAGGATGAGCTCAAGCAACGTTTTGGGTTTACATCTATCTGTTCATCTTCCGGAACACTTACACTATTCTGGATACTGATTAAGGGGCTCATTTAATGCGCTGAATCCCAAGAACTCTGAATCACCATGGAGAACAAGCCATTTCTCTATGGCTAACCACAGGAAAACTTGCCGGTGGTAAAAGTATATCTATAGACCATACACAGTTCCCCTCATCCCTCCTCTAGAGCAGTGTTTGTAATTAACAGAGACTCAAAGCTGCCACTCCCTCCGCACTTCCAGGATGGCTCACAGCTGAATGACTACAGACAGATAAAAATGTAACCTGCTGTGAAAATCTCCAGGAAAGAAAATTCCACAGCCACCCCCAAGGTAACAAATCCCCTGGCCTGACCCTTGGAGTCATGCCTATTCATCAAAGGAGAAAGTTTATTTACAGACTTGCCCTCATTTCCTCAGAGGCCCTCAGGTCCCAGCAAACCTGCTTTGTTCTCCAGCAGCTGGCACCGGCTCATTCTACGATCACTTAATTGGGTTGTGATCTTATTTTCTAGTCCTGAATCTTCTGCCACCAAGGAAACTTGCTGAAGTTAGCAGACCCAGCAGAGAAGACTTAAGGGAATTTGGTCCCCCGAAAGAGAGATGTTCTCACTGACCAAAAATCTGCGCAGACATACAGATCCCAGGTTGCACCAACCCAGGAGGCTTGCCCTCCTGGTAGATCCTCCCCCGTCCTCTCCATGTCAGCTAAGCTGTCTGCTCTGATCGATCCATCTTTTGGGGGGCTCACTGACTTTTCAAGTCCTCAGACACTCGCAGGACTGGGCTACACTGGGTAAGAGAGCCTCCAAGTCTGAATGGCAAGAAGCTTCCAGACTCTTGTAGTGATCACTCTGGCGCAGATGCTCAGGGCACAGCTGGGCCCTCTGCATCCTCCCACCAGAAGGAGACGAGCATAGGACCCAGTCACGCCTCCCTTCATCTCATACTGATGAGACAGAAGGGAAGGGGGCAGGGCACAGCCTTTAAAAGAATGACACGGCTGTTGAGGATATGACATAAACTGGTTAGAGCCTACTAGGTCCAAGATGGCAGAAGATTCGACTTCCTGTAGACCTTGAGCCGCATTATATGCTCATTATAATACAATAGCACCCAAATGACACACCCACAGGCGCCATGACAGTTCTGAGATCAACCATAAAAGCCCAACTAGTGGGCGGTGGCCCAGTTCCCAGAAAGCCCCACCCCTTCCTCCAAATAATTGGAATAATCCTCCCACTTAGCCTATGCAATTACCCAGCCCATATTTCAGGGCCCCTCTCACCTTCTGAGATGGCCCATACTCTGTCTGTAGAGTGTGTATCTCTCTCAATAAGTCTACTTTTTACCTATCACTTTGCCTCTCGCTGAATTCTTTCTGTGCTGAGATATAAAGAAGCTGAGCTTCATTAAGTCCTGAGACCAAGTGAGTGATTTCAAGGAAAAGACAGTGGGTTCGAGTCGAGCCCATGGGTTCAAGCCCCAATCTGAGTTTTGGCTGGGATCGAGTCCCAATATGAGGAGTGTGGCTTCAGCTGGGGGTTGCACACCCACCCAAAAGTTCTCCTGGTATTGCTGTGTCTGGGAGGCGAGTATCCCGCTATGAATGACTCCACTCAGAACAGCAGAGCCTCACATCACCAGCCTCTCCCAACTCCAACCAGCCCCTGAATGCCAGGGCCAAGTCCACAGCACAGCTCAGCTTTTATTTTGAAGGCTCTAGTTCTAGCTTGCCAGGGTAGCTACCTTTATTGATCACCGACTCAGTGCCGGACTTCATACTAGCTGCCTTATTATATAAGTCTTAATCTGCACAAACAGCACATGAAGAAGGTATTACTATTCCTATTTTACAGATATTGAAAAGGAAGCACAGACGGTAAATAACTTACCTAAGTCATGGTGCTGGAGGGTTTCAGAGAGGGGACTGGATCTGAAAGCTGGTTACCTCCAAGTCCTACATCTTGCCCCAAGCTGCCACCTTGGGGAGGTCAGGTGAGCTCTGAGAGGTGCTCTGACCCAGAACACGGAAGCCAATGTTGGAGCTGGGAAAGACAAGAGATGCAGGGTGTGGCTCTGAGCAGCAATACTCTTTAATCTGCTTTTTCTAAGTGACGCTGCTATCATTTCAGGGTTTTTCCAACTATCTTTTAGGATAGAATGAGGAATGGGTCATCGACCCTAGGAGGCCAAAGTGACTCACCTTTTCGCTCTGCCTTTAGAGCCTCTTTCTTGGGGAGCATAACCCAGGTTAGCATCCCCCAAAGTGTGTTTAGGGAAATAAGGTTCCTGAGAAGTAACTTTTTCAAAAAGTAAAAAAGTTTATTTAGTTTTGTGTAGCGTAATGCAACAGTTCAAAAACTCACGTGACCACAAAGCCTTTTTTCCATACAACACCTGGCACCCTGCAGAACCAACAGTTCCCAGAACACAGGGTGACAAGGGCTGAGAAGCAATATCCCCCAAGGCAATCCCAACATCCAAATGTGAATTAGCCTCTCAGGTGATGATTCCACCAGAGCCTGCTGAAGGCGCTTGTGGGTGTGAAGAGCTAGAAAGGTGTCATGTTCTGATGACTAATCAGGGGAGACATTAACTCCTTTGAGCCTCAGTTTTCTCATCTGCGAAATGGAAGCAGCATGAAGTTGTCTCGGGGATTAATGAAATAATGCATTGAATGGGTTAATATAACTGCCTGACACATAATAAGACTCAAGGAATGTTAGCGATTACCTTTTAAAATCATACGAAAAGCTGGAGGTAAGGTTACATGAAATTCGTGGAAATACTCTATAAACCCAATGACACTATGTAAATGTCAATTATTATCAAACACTTCCTGGTCTCTGTAAAATGCCACAGTTTCAGGTACAGTTTTCTGCGTGCACAGAAAATACCCAGTTGCTGAAGGCTGATCACTCAGCTTGTTACGGTTTCATTTTTCTCGCGGCCCTGACCCGCAATGGAAAGAAACAAAAATCCTCCTTTCCCCCTTCTATAAATGGAAATTACTTTTCAAGAGGCCACTTCCTTTTGGAGTGAGAAGTGGAAGTACCTGGGTAGGGGTCTTTGTAATAAATAAAGTGTATGAAAACTAAGAACATTTATGCACGTCGTAAGAAAGTTTTAACAGAGTAATCTGCAAGGATCTTTAGAATTTTTTGTTCAGGTGGTCAGTTTCTAGCTATACACTAGAATTTCAAATATCCATGGAAACAGGCCCTGGGAAATAATGCACTGTGTGACTGTTCCACAGCAGGCCAGGCATGGAGCTTCTAGAAGCAGCGGTGGGCCCTCTCTCTTTATACATAGGCTCTGGCGAACGGTTTTCCCATGTGGGCCGAGAAGCTTCGTGAATGTATCCTTTTCCATGGCTCTTGTTTCCTTGTCTGGACTCTAGAAGGAAGAAGGTGACACCTTCAGCCTCAGTCTGGCAGGTTGGGGCCCAGCAGGGTGGGATCCGGACACCTGAAGAATTTAGCATCCTTCCCGAAGGGGCGAACTGCCTGCCAAGGTGCCCAGAACATGCCGGAAGAGACTGTTCTAAGGCACCGTGGGCACTTGATATGTGACCAGCACCCAGCACCCAGATACTCCAACCCCAAGTTCTCCCGCAGGTTTGTGGGCAGAGCGCGAACTCAGAAACAGGAGCCCCTGCTCGGTCCTCCGGCTCCCTGCTTTCTTCTCTCGTCTCCTATCCTGTCCACCCCCCTCCACCTTCCTCACTCTCTTTCTCTTTCCCCCAAAGAAAATGTCTTACCCATGATAACACTTTCCGGTTTACAAGGCAATTTTACAATTGCCCTGACACATGGGCTTGGGAGCCCAGAGAGGATTCTGTGTTTCAATCTAGCTCAGGACTCACCAGCATGTGCCCTTGGGCACATAAAAGTCAGCTAAGAATACTTACTTCACAAAATTGTTGGGAAAACTAAATATTTTAATGTATTAGATAATCTTCCACTGGGATTGGCATGGAGAAAGCACTCATTTAGTAGCAGCTATTAGTATTAGGTCCCTCTAAGTTAGGGGCTAATAGCACCATTTTACATAAGAGCAAACTAAGGCATAAAGGGAGGATGGGATTGCCCAAGGCCATTAACAAGAAACAGAACTAAACTGAACCTAAGGCACTCGACTCCCTGGACACTTTTTACCAACACAAGAAACGTATTTCTTAGTAACACAGATAATGATTCTGTGAGATTGGCTTTATTTTTCTGGCTCTAGTGGCCAAGAACTGACATGATTCCTACCATCCTACAGCGGTCGGGAAATTATGGTCTGATTTGAACAATTCGTAGCTTTACACAAGAATATATGTATATATGTATTATACATATATGTGTGTATATTTGTATATCAAACCACAATTTTTTTGTCTAAGAAAATTGTAGGTAGGTTAGGGATGGAAAATCTGCAGTGACATTCAGGGGACATTCAAGAACAAAACACAGACCATTCAATGATGGGAGAGGAGAGAGAAAACAAATTCAGCCTCCATGTGATTCCAACTTTGCTGCAGGGTTGCTGAGTCAGGGTTTTAATTTCTTCAAAGAAACGTTTGCTGTAGCTCTTGTATTTCACAAGCTGGCTTGTGCTCAGTGTTTCATAAATTCAAAATAAGAATACACACCTTTTTAAGATGCAAGAACACACAATAATACTGAATGGTGCTGAGAAAACACCATCATTCGGTACAATATATTTGATGTATAAGAAAAGAACTTTTCTGATTACAGTTTGGATAGTTATTATCTTAGAACTTGAGAAAATACACACAAAAAAAGACATTATCACATATAATCATGTTGAGAAATCAGAAAACTTCACTAGAACCTAAATAAAACACTCACAAATAAAAACTACCGTTTATTACAACCTGCTTGCAAACTTGATGGACAACTCTTTCAGGTTAAAATCAGGAGCCCTTTAAAATGCATTATTAATACCGGACCCATTTGAAAACCCCAAAATGAAGAAGCTGGGGGAGGGAGTTGCAAATAGTTTCCTGGATCCTCTGGAATCGCCCCATGAACTCTTGATCCGGGGTATTCTTATACTCTGACTTCCTAGAGTTGCCCAGGTCTTAGCACCTTATAAGGAGAGGAAGGCCTCGGAAATCCAAAGGCATCTCCATGGAATCACTGTATAAATGAGTCATTTCACTCAAAGTACATACAATTTTAATTCCGATAATCAATATACTTCTAGTATCTAGTATTAAATATACCTTTTTTAAAAATTAAGACTTTAGTTTTTTCAGAGCAGTGTTAGATTCATAGCAAAACTGAGCAGAAAGTACAGGGATTTTCCCATCTACCTTCTGCCCCCCACACGCACAGCCTCCCCCATTACTGACATCCCCACCAGAGTGGTGCATCTGTTACGATCGATGAACCTACAGTGACACGTCACAATCACCCTAAGTCCATGGTTTGCACTATACAGTTCACTCTAGGTGTTGCACGTTCTCTGGGTTTGGACAAGCATATAATGATATGTATCCGCCATCACAGTATCATACAGGGTATTTCCACTGCCCTAAAAATCCTCTGCCTATTGATCCTTCTCCCTCCAGCTCCCCACCTCAACCCCGGCAACCACTGATCTTTTCACTGTCTCCATGGTTTTGCCCTTTCCAGAACATCATATAGTTGGAATCATGCAGTACATAGCCTTTTCAGAATGGCTTCTTTCACTTGGTCATATGCATTTAAGTTTCTTCCGTGTATTTTCATGAGTCAGCAGCTCATCTCTTTTAGCACCAAATAATATTCCATTGTCTGGATATGCCACACTTTATTTATCCATTCACCTACTGAAGGATAATAATATACTTTTAATCACAAACAGTGCAAATAATATGGACGTAGGATGCAATGTATAAACTCTCAGAGTTTTAGAGTCTAAGAGTTAAATCATTTCAGAGTAGAAAGCTAGGAGGAGATAGGTTTAAATCTTGGCTTTACTACTTCTGAGCTATGCACTTTTGCACAAAACATTTATCCTCTACAGGCCTTTATTTACTCAGTTATGATGTAAGGATAATAATACATACCTGCAAAGTGCTATGAAGAATGGATAAAAACTCACAGCTGAACAGACAGTGAGCGTTCTGTAAATGGTGGTTGAATTTGAATCTGAATTGAAAGTGAAGCCAGACGTGTCCAGTTCTTGAGAGCAAATACAGGTGGCTTCCAGTTCCCTCCCTGCCCTCACCCCACCCTGAATCCCTGGAGTCGCATTCAGAGAATAGCGGGTTTTCAATTCACCTGAGTGATCTTTCCTTCAGAAGATCTCAAAATTCTTAGACACAACTTCATTCTCAGAAAGTAAAGGATCACATATTTTCTTTGAAAGCACCAGTTTCCAAACATGAGGGGGTTTTATTTATTTTATTTTGTTTTGAGGAAGACAATCTTTATTAAACTGAAATTTTATTTTGAAGCACGATATCTATAAAATCAGTAAAATCTGTGTGTACACGATGGTGAAGGCTTGTGAGTTTGGAACGGGGTAGGGTCTGGCCTCCAGCCAGCTTGTCTTCTCTCCAATGACCAACCTGCTCTACATTCCCCCAAACCCCCCAGATAACTCCCAGAAATCCCTAGGATGGTTTGAAAACTTCTGTTCTAAAGGGACAAATAAGCCTTCTCATTCTAGGGTAGGAGAGCTGTCAGGAATATTCTGCTACAGCAATCATGACCGTGATCCTGTTCTTTCATCAGTCAGATGAAAATATATGTAATCCAGGGAAAATCGGGACATTAAATATCAATGGGGTCACCATCTATTGAGAAGTCACAGACAAATAGAGATCTGCCCCCTTATTTCATTTCAAATTCTTGTGATCTTTAAAACTATCTTGGGTCAGTTAATTAACAAAGGCTTAAAGTGGGATTTATTTCAACCGGACTTGTTAGCCCATCCTTAGTATTGGTTTGGTGATGAGTGAAGTAAACGAAGGTCAAATCGGGTATTTCTGACTTGGGCACAAGAGAGCAAAACTGGATGGGAATGTAAGTTGGTGCAGCCACTATGGAAAACAGTATGGAGGTTCCTTAAAAAACTAAAAATAGAGTTTCCATATGATCCAGCGATCCCACTCCTGGGCATATAACTGGAAAAAACTATAATTAGAAAACATACATGCACCACTATGTTCATAGCAGCCACAACATGGAAGCAACCTAAATATCTATTGACAGATGAATGGATAAAGAAGAAGTGGTATATATACACAATGGAATACTACTCGGCCATAAAAAGGAAGGAAATAATGACATTTGCAGCAACATGGATGGACCTAGAGATTATCATACTAAGTGAAGTAAGCCAGAAAGAGAAAGACAAATACCATATGATGTCACTTATACACGGAATCTAAACTTCGGCACAAATGAACTTATCTATGAAACAGAAACAGACTCACAGACATAGAGAACAGACTTGTGGTTGCCAAGGGGGAGGGGGGTCGGGGAGGGATGGATTGGGAGTTGGGGATTAGCAGATGCAAACTATTATCTAAAGAATGGATAAAAAACAAGGTCCTACTGTATAGCACAGGGAACTATATTCAATATCCTGTGATAAATTATAATGGAAAAGGAATATGAAAAACAATGCATATATATGTATAACTGAATCACTTTGCTATACAGCAGAAATTAACACAACATTGTAAATCACCTATACTTCAATTAAAAATAAAGAGAGAGCGGCCCCAAAAAAAAAAAAAAAAAAAAAAAAAAAAAATTACTCTGCAGGTTTAAATTCATCTAATGCTTAGCACCTGGTGGCAGACATCCTCCAGAAGACTATAAAGACAGATACAATCCATTTGGGTCTAAATTGAGCAAAGTAGGCACAGTGACATAAGAGTATATTATAGACAAGGCCTTGCCCTAGTGTCAAGTATACTTCAATCTCCCAAGCAGAAGGAATAAAGAAAGTACCATGCTTTAATTTGGGGGCTATTTATACATCTTCGTAATTACAGTTGTGAAAGCAATGTCTTTTGTAAGGGAGTTTGGGCTAAAAGCATAGTTGTAAGAATCTGGATAATAGCTTTCCAGTAGCTATTTGTATTTCTCTTCACATTGACTATTGGCAGTAACTTTAGACTTTATTTACAGAAACGTGCTCCACGCTGTTTAATCTAAGATTACTTCATTTCAGGAAGGAGAAAGACACTCTTTACTTGGTTGGAAGCAGACAGAGGATATCTGCACGAATCCTCTGTAGCCCCGAACATTTTCCCCAGGGCCACGCGTAACACACAAACCCTTTTAACTATCAAGTAAAAGTGACTACACAGCACTTTGCAACTTAAGCTCTTCTTTTACATAATACGTATTACGCTTTTCAGTCATAAATTCACTTCCATGCAAACCCTACTTATAAAAGACAAGTGTTAATGATACACAAGCTGCAGTATTTTCTACATAGCCTGTTATCCATTAATAGAGCTTGCTTCACTCTCTTGGAAAATGGGCCTTTTCAAATCCGCGAGTGGCTCTAATCTAATAAATTAGATCAGTCTGGAGTTTTTACACTCTGCTCTTTTTTTTTTTTGCCCTTACCCATCTTATGCTTAAACTAAAGAGATTTATTTGGTCCCAGACTTTGTGTTTGCTCTTGGAGAGATGCAAGAAAAATTTCCTGGAAGCATCACGTTTTCCTAGTTGTGAACTGGAGAGAAACAGTGTGTGTGGGGCTGTGAGACACCGAGCGGGCAACTTGGAAACAGAACCTGCTGCTCAGCGTTATGGCTAAAGATTTGCAAGTGCCAATATTCTGGTCTCAACGGGTGGCTGAGTTTCATAAATATCCATACTGTTGTGTGATTAGCCACAGAAAGGAGAAACTATGAGTCACGGAAATGCTAGCAAATTAAAACGAACAGATAAATGAAAACCCAGAAGAAAACAAAACTGTGATTCAGTGCCGTATGCAGGAATAAAATGCTGTGTCGTTGCCAGTGGCCACAAATCACACTCCAGTGCCTGCCGGAAAGTTTAGGAATTCCCAGGACCGGACTCAGATTCAAGATGGAAGACCAAGCACATGTATCAGCCTACCTTACCTCCTCTTGTGTCCTACTGAAATGGGAGAAAAGTTATTCGTTTTTTAAATGAACCTATAACTGTGCTGGCAAGAAAGGAATCGAGCAGAAGAGCAGAAAGTCTGAATGAAACAGGAAGAGAGAAAGCAAATATGGTCAAATGAACAAAGAAAACAAAGTAGTGAAAACAGCACTTCAAAACTAGAGTGTTCAATGAAACTTCAAGATTTAGGTTAACTAATGAAACCAAGCGGGGACTCTGTGCAGCTACGGGATACAAATACTTCAGTCCCCCACCACCACCCCGCCATTTCTTGTTTGTAGGAAATAGGCTTCATTCAGCCTCCTTGACCTTCCCGAGTTCCAAAGATTCAAATAGTTGCTAATCAGGGAAGGGAGGGGGTGCAGAAACAAAGGAGGAACAATCAAGAAACTACACGGCAGGGATTAAAGCAGGATCCTGGTTCCTCCTCAAGGAATATACATGACACTACCTTTGAGTTCTGCTGCAGAACTAAGGCCCCCAACACAGGTGGAGGTTGGCAACTTAAGGGTGAGCACAAGATTCCTGGAGCACCGCCCTGTTACCACCAGCCAATCAGAAGAAAGTCACACACCCTGCAGCCCTCATCCCAAATTTTGCCTATAAAAACTTCTTCCCCAGAACCATCGGGAAGTTCGGGGTTTTTGAGCACGAGTCCCCCCATTCTCCCTGCTTGGCCCTGCAACAAACCTTTCTCTGCTCCAAACTCCAAAGTTTCAGTTTATTTGGCCTCACTGTGCATCGGGCACATGAACTTTGCTCTGTAACACTAATACAAAAAGCAGGAATGAGACCTGGGGCACTCATCAAGGTAAGTAATACAAGGCTAAAGGCAGAACAGCTGAGCCAGTTGGCCCCTTGCAGTTTCCAGAATTATAATGGCTAACATTTACTGAGGACTTACAAAAGGCCAGTTGCTCACTGAATCTTCATAGTAACTACTCGCAGTAGGTATTATTTTTATCCTTATTAGTTAAATAAAGAAACGGAGGCACGCAGAGTTTAAGCTCCATATTTACATTCACATGTCTAGTAAATGATCAAACAGGAACTCAAACGCAGGAACAGTTTGCAGAAAACATCTTTCTAATAGCCATGTCATACTATACGGCCGTAGAAGGCCAGCTAAAAACTGTTCCTTTATGAAATTGAGGGGCGTCAGATTCAGCATGGCAGACAGAGCATCCCAAGAAGTAACAGCAACAAAATTTTTAGTATTCATTTCTTCAGTGAAAAACAAACTGCATCCGTAGGACCAGAAACTCTGAGGACACCTGCAAGACGGAAGTCAAACGGGATCAGATTAAAGAAGAAAACCACAAACCAAAGCAGATACAAAAAAGGACTACTGGGAAAAAACAAACAAAAAGGAGGCCAAGAGTGCTTGAAGCCCAGATTCAGCAGCTACGGGAGAGATGAATGGGTCTTAGGGCAGCTAGGAGACAAGTGCACCACCCTGCCCTTGGGCAATGCTGGTGAGCAATAGAAATGGTGACCCCGATGAGAATTATGTCTGAGGGCACTTGGGTCATGGACACAGAGCAAAACCCTGGGTAAAAGTGTTAGGGAACCGTTGACTGAAACCGCGGCCTTGGCCAGGCATGATGATAACCACTTGCATGAGCTGTCTCACAACAGGAGGGCCCCGTAAGGAACATGGTGCTACCACCGAAAACTAACCAGGAGAATTCGGGAGGGGCCAAAAGGAGGGAGGAGACGCCAGCTCAAACGTCCTCCCAAGCTCCCAGAATCCTTTGTGCTGGAATCCATCTTGGCTGAGAGATGCATGTGCCACCAGGAAGGACCCTGAGTCAGACCAAATATGGGCACAGGCAAGATGATTGGCCAGAGACAACCCAGAAGGCTAACCCCATTAGCATAAACCGAGAGACTGCGAGCCACGTGGCAGACCAGTTCTCCTGGGTTCCCTTATCCCCCTGCTCTCTGCCCTGATGCCGCTTCCTAATAAAGTCTCTTGCTTTGTTAGCACGTGTGTCTCCTCGGACAGTTCATTTCTGAGTGTTAGACAAGAGCCCACTCTTGGACCCTTCCAAGGGTCCCCCTTCCGGTAACAAAAGGAGGAGAAACGGGTATCTGCTAACCCAGAAAACTGGAGGAGGGGCGGATGTGCTTATATAAATATAGGCACATCTGCCCCTCCTCCAGTCACCAGAGAATACAAGTCATCGGACAGCACATGTGACCCTCTCCCAAAAGTAGGCTCCACAGACAGGCTGACAGGGAAGCTGGAACACAAAGAAGAATGCAAAACCAGGAGTCACCAATACTTTGATGCAGAACAGCACCACATATAACAAATGGAAGCACTTGCATCCTGAGGAAATAGAGCAAACAGAATAAACCTTCAGGATGGGTTAAATAATATCCTCACAGACATAAAAGTGAGTATGACATCCATAAAGTGAATCAAGTATAGATCTTGAAAACTAAAAATGGTTACTGACTTAGCGTACCTGAGACTAAAACAAGAGTCTCCAGACTGGGAGAAACAAGATTCAGCTGAGGGACAGGTTGCCATATGAAAAACAGAGGAGTGAGTGCAAGTCTAGGTACATACAAATCTTGAGACCCACTGCCCTGTTCCCAGCAGGATCCCAGAATGTTTTCAGGAATGTTTCACCCTCCAGACAACACACTAGGAGATTCTCTGGGAAATGAGAACAGCCCCAAAGAACAGACCAAGGAATTAAACTGCCTGATCAATGGCACTAGAAAGCCCCTTAATGAAATGAGCTTAGAACCAGAAATCAATATATATCTGAGGAAAGGAAAGATCAAAGCCACATCCAGAAGGAATGAAGTTAGAGGAAACAGTCTGTTTTAAAGAAAACTTAAAAAAATACTGTCATTAATATTCTTCCAGAAATAAAGGAAAATATATCCATACAATAAGATTAGGATGCTTTTACTAAGGAGCATTCAGAGCAAAAAGAGCTCTTAAAATTAGATATATGATGGATAAATATTAGAATGCTGGGAACAAAGAGAAATTCTAAAAACTTTCAGAGGGTAAAAACATCTGTGGGCAAAAAAAAAAAAAAAAAAAAAAAAATCAAAACTGCATCAGCCTTCTTGAAGGCAAAAGTGGAAACTTGAAGAGAATGGAGCAATGCCTTCAAAAATTCTGTGGGAAATGGATTCCAACACAGAATTAATTTCAAATCCAGCTAATCATCAATTAAGTATGAGGGTAGAATAAAGATGTTTTCAGAAATGTAAGGTGTCAAAACGTGTATCCCATGCACTGTTTTCTCAGGAAGCTTCTGGAGGAGATGTTCCTGCAGAGTGAGTACATGAAGCAAGTCAATGAGATTCTGGAACAGGAAATTCAACCCAAGTGAGGTGAGGAAATTCCCAAAGTGGTGGTGAAAGGAGACGCTAGCTAGGCAACAAGCCTGGGAAGAGATGGGTCCAAATGAGAGAAGTTCAGAAATTTCCAGTAGAGAATTCTCAGAAGAGACAAAATTGATGCTGTCCCACATGCACTCAAATATATGTATAAAAGGATATTTAAACAATTTGCAGAAAGTTTGGGTATAAATTAAAGATAAATGTATTTTAGAAACTAAAATGAAACAACTGCAGCGAGAGCAAAAAGATGTGCAATAGTTTAAAGTTACCATGGTCATAATCATATAATATTGATCTAAGCAAAATTATGTATAAGTTCATCAGAAAGACAGGAGGCATGGAAGGCTGCTTGCAGAATTAATAAAAGAATGATAAATCTTCAGTTTCCATAATAAAGATCAATAGGTAGTTCCCCAAAATAAAAACAAACAAAAAACAAGAAGAATTGGCAGTAAAACGTTATTTAATAAGCTTTTTAGAGCTATTTGGCTCTTAATCAACAGCAACAATTTGGAGGGAATCATGAATTACTTTAATAAAAAATAAATTTTAAAAGACTCACACCTACCTACAAAGAAATGAGAAATAAAACTGACAACACGAGGTACTAGAATACCAAGTTGTAACATCTTCAAAGGTCAAGGAAAAAACAATTTTCAACCTAGAATTTTATACCTATGTGAGTTGTCAAATATGGCGAGAATAAAATAAAAAGTTTTCAGCTATATATGGATTCAGAAAGTTTACATTCAGGCATCTCATATGAAAACTTTGGCAAAAGAAAAAGAAATGCAAGAAAGAAAATGACATGAGATCCAAAAAACCATGGTAACTGAATATTACCTAAAAGGTGAAAAGAAAACTGAAGGTGCAAATTCATTGTTCTTTGGCAATTGGGATACTCTTTTCCCAGTAGTTACAGTTCAGAGACACAGTATGACAGTTTTTTTAAGAGCAAAAAGAAAACTTGGCAATGAAGAATATTTTACTACTGTAATTGTTATTTTTATTTGGGGTTAAGTTTAAAAAATCAAGCTACAGATAACTCAGAGAATGCTGAGTTCTAGTTAAAGATCATATTGTAAATGTCACAAACTTTGACCATAAAAAATAAGAATAAAACTTTTTTTAAAAGCAGGAAATTGAAGGGATTGTGGTTGAGGTACATATATACTAAGTTCCTCATCTTCCATAGTTGAGAATTAAAAGGTGCCATCTAAATTGTGAATTATGAACTATGAATCATAAATATTTTATTTAAATTATAAAGGAAAGCAACAAAAAATATAAACAAGTAGTACTAGTGCTCCCTTTGAGAAAGGGAATTAGTGGTAGGGACAGATGACAAGTATTAATTTTCATCTTATATATGTTTTCCTTATGGTTTGAGTATTTTTACTATGCTGCTATGGTCTGAATGTCTGTGTCGCACCCCACCCCCAATTCCTATGTTGAAATCATAACCCTTAAAGGTGATGGTATTAGTAGGTGGGGACTTTGGGAGGTCAACAGGTCATGAGGGTGGAGCCCTCATGAATGGGATGAGTGCTCTTACAAAAGAGACCCCACAGAGCTCCCTAGCCCCTTTGGCCGCGTGAGGACACAGTGAGAAGTCTGTGACCCAGAAAGGGCCCTCACCAGACCATAACCACACCCTGGTCTTGGACTTCCAGCTTCCAGAACTGTAAGAAATAAATTTCTGTTGTTTATAAACTACCCAGTCTGTGGTATTCTGTTGTAGCATCCTGAATGGACCAAGACATATGCCTACATAAAAATTTAACTTCTATAAAAGACTAGCTTAAAATGAGAAAATAAAATGAAGATGGGCCTTCACCATAGGGAATTGGTAGCATCTCCTCCAATAGGTGGTAACGTGTCCACGCAATGGAATCCTGGCAGATGCTGGAAGGACAGAAGGGGGACAGAAGTCCCTCAGAAAAGGATGTCCACAATGTGATGTTGGTGAAAATGTTTTCCATTCATTTACTCAAAATTAATCAAGGGACTCCTATGGGCCTAGAACTGTACTGGGTGTACACTGGACAATAACAGTTCTTATGGGACTGATAGTCTGGTGGGGAAGATAAACTTAGAAATAAATGTACAGTTACATTAGGACTTCTGTACAGAGACTGAGTCCTAAGCAAAGGCCTCACAGTGGCAGAAAATAAATACGTAATAGGATCAGTGTGTGTGAAAATATTATATAAATATAAAAGTATGAATTATGGATGTAGGTAGAAAGAAGACCAGGAAGGTGTACACCAAGAGGTCAGAATAGGGAGCAGTAGGTGGAGGAGGGGAAAGATTTTCATTTTGTACTTCCTTATTTTATAATTTAAACATTAAAAATAACACAAAGTCCTGGTTAAAATAAGCAGAACTCAGTCAAGAAAGTGGACAACTGAGCAATATGCCATTCATCACTTCTGGAGGAAAAAATGAAAACATTCTTTCCATGGGTAGAAAGTTGTTAGCATTATTCTCCTACCAAAAGGAAGAGTGCTATTATTTAGCCAACAGGGCTTTCTGGAGCATTAATTTAGAGTCCTTTAAGACTACGGAATTACTCGGGCATTGATACTTATTTCTGTATCACAGACTTCACGCTTCAATTAAGATACATTTTCTGTGGGCCAGGTCAGTATTTGGCAAGTCTTTAAATTCTAATCATTCAATTCACTTAGATTCAACCAACTTTTGACAAGAGTCTTTGTGACTGGACCTTTGTTAGAACCTGAGGGTCACAACGATGAGTAAGACAGGAAAAGCAGCTCGCGGGAAATTCGCAGGGGAATCTCAGTGTCTATACAAGGATAGCACCCTCTCTTGAGAGTGCTGCAATGTTGCTCTCTTCTCCTAGTATAGCCTGTGGCTCTCTTCTTCTCATTTCTGTATCAAGTTATCAGGTTATTTTTCAAGGTAGCCAGGAGTCCTGCGGTTCTTTTGGTTAATGGAGATTTGAAATGTGGCCTTGGAGGCACTGAAGCACAGTTTGATTCTGTGCTCTTTTCTGGTCAGCGATATCAACAGCCGAAATTAGAGTTATGTGGTGCCCGGGACCTGGATGGAACCCCATCTGTGTTACCAGTGGTACAGTTTTTGCCTTCTCATTCCCAGCTGGACTTGCAGGTTCCGTGTGCCAACTCTGCGTAGGTGGAATCTTGGCTTTACCTCCTTGAGGGCTTCAGTTTGCTCTGATTTGAATGCAGCTGCAGAAAGATCTCTATCAGGTGGCTCTGAGCAGGTTTCATTGCTCTTACATAGCTCCCTGTCACTGGAGACTAAAAATATACAGCACCCCAGTGTTTGTACCTTTTTATGGCCCCCAAGGTATCATGTATTAGTTTCTATGTTTACATGTTTCTCTTCCCCTCTAGAATGTGAGTTCCATGAGGGCAGGGGACCTGTCTTACTGTTTTTGGTCTCCCCAGTACAGTACAAATTTTCTGGAAATAAATTTTTGATTAAGAAGTATTTAATGAGGGAATTCCCTGGCAGTCCAGTGGTTAGGACTCCAGGCTTTCACTGCTGTGGGCCTGGGTTCAATCCCCGATTGGGGAACTAAGATCCTGCAAGCTGTGTAGCATGGCCAAAAAAAAAAAAAAAGTTTAATGAATTAAAAAAAATAAGATTACTTAGGGGACAGTTTACCCTGCATGTATGATATGAAATATTTCTGGTTTCCATACGCATCTACTTCCTCAAAGTACTGAATCTTTGACTCAGTATTTGAAGAGCATCTATGAGAATCTAGCCCTGATTACAGTAGCAACATGTACTGATTCCTTTTTATGTTCCAGACCACGTGCTAAGTGTGTGTGTTTATGTACACACTGTGTCATTTTATCTTCACGACAATCCATTAGTCAGTTACCATTTATCACCACTGCACACGTGAAGAATCGAGGCCTAGAGGTAACATGTCGCATTTCAAGCAACGGCTAATAAAGGGCAGACACAGGATTTGAAACTACACCTTTCTATCTTTAGAACCCATATTTAGTTACTGCATTATACAAAAGGTGGAGTTTTCTGGACTCTGACACAAAATAGTAAAGAAATGTATTAATCTCATGAAGTGGTAGAGATGGGCAACGCCTTTTAGAAATGTCTGGAATGCTAATCTTTGGGTTTGGTAGACGTTTATTCTACCCAAGTAGAATAAGAAGTAACATGAAATTCTTTGCTTCAATAAGAATAATGGACTTGAAAAATCATTCCATTATGTTTCTCAAGCAGCATTTAGTCACTTAACACTTATTTACATCACGGGAATAATTACAACTCATTGTGTAATTTGTACAAATGTGCATACTGAACTATTGACAATATTTAGACCCATGATTGTACCACGTAATCATAGCATAATTGTTTTTTAACAAGCATTGATAAAATGAATCTTTTGGGGTTTTTTTCATAATGCCTTTAAAAAAATCCCAATGTTTAATTATTAGTATTTTCCTTTCTTCCTGTCTAACATTTGTAGTAAAACTTCTTCCCCTTCCCATGGAAGTGTTTTTAAAGCTTCAGAAAGGCCTGGGTTTACATCTTGGTTCTGTCACTCTAGTTGTGTAACATTGGACATGTTATTTAACCTCCCTAAGCTTCAGATATCCACACATAAAGCAGGAAAAAGATGTCCTAACTTGCCAAGTTCTTTGAGAAGAAGAGACAAAATATACAAAGCCCCTTACACAGGGACCCAGTATTGATAATTACTGGAACACAGTAGTAATGATAAGGATGATAACAACCTTTCCTGAGTGCTTACTATTTGTCAGGAACTTTTCTAAGTGCTTCATATGAATAAACTCACTCTATAAAAAGCAGTGGGGCTTCCCTGGTGGCGCAGTGGTTGAGAGTCCGCCTGCCGAAGCAACAGTAGCACTCAGTTTGAAGACTGTATCTCATGCCACCATTTCCCTATGGGAAACACAGTGATGGAAGGTGTTAAAAGTCATTGCAGCTCCTTGGTATTTACCCAAATGAACTGAAAACCTAGGTTGACACAAAAACCTGTGCATGGATGTTTAAAGCAGCTCTATTCATAATTGCTAAAACTTGGAAACAGCCAAGATGCTCTTCAATAGGTGAATGGATAAACAAACTGTGGTACATCTATGCAATAAAATATTTTTCAGCAATTAAAAAAAAAGAACTATCAAGCCACAAAAAGACATGCAGGAACCTGAAATACATATTGCTAAGTGAAAGAAGCCAATCTGAAAAGGGTACATACTGTGTGATTCCAAGTACATGACGTTCTGGAAAAGGCAAAACTATGGACAGAGTTAGAAAA
Source organism: Neophocaena asiaeorientalis asiaeorientalis (assembly GCF_003031525.2). NCBI lineage: Eukaryota > Metazoa > Chordata > Mammalia > Artiodactyla > Phocoenidae > Neophocaena > Neophocaena asiaeorientalis. Next base: position 4,846,913 of record NW_020174553.1, read on the forward strand.
GATCAGTGACTGACAAAGGTCTGTGAGGAGAGAGGGAGGGAAGGATGAATAGGTAGAGCACAAGGGATTTTTAAGACATTAAGCTACAGTTGACCCTTGAACAACACGAGTTTGAACTACACAGGTCCACTTATATGCAGATTTTTCCCCATAATAAATACTACTGTACTGCATGATCAGAGGTTGGTTGAATCCTTGAGATGCGGAAGTACAGATGCAGAGGAACTGCATATATGGAGGGCTGACTTATAAGTTATCTGCAGATATTCAACTGCACAGGGCATCGTGCCCTAATCCCAGGCTTGTTCGAGGGTCGACGGTATTCTGTTATGATACTGTCTGTAATGGGGGATGCACGGCATTATACATTTGTCAAAACCTGTTAGGGAGCCATTGATCAAACCTCCCCACCTTGGCCAGGCACGGTGATAAGAACCTGCCCCAGTTGTGAGAGGAGGTCCCGATACGGAACATGGTGCTGTTGTTGAAAACTAACCGGAAGCAATCAGGAGGGGCCGAGAGGAGGGAGGAGACGCCAGCCCATAATATGTCTGCCCACCTCCCAGAAACCCTCACACTAGAATCCATCTTGACTGAGAGATGCGTGCGCCACCAGGAAGGACCCTGAGTCGGACCAAATGTGGGCCAAGCAAGATGACTGGTCGGAGACAACCTGGAAACTCACCCCATTACCATAAAACCTGAGACTGCGAGCCACGTGGCAGAGCAGTTCTCCTGGGTTCCCTTACCCTCTGCTCTCTGCTCGGGTGCCCCTTCCCAATAAAGTCGTTTGCTTTGTCAGCACGTGTGTCTCCCCGGACAATTCATTTCTGAGTGTTAGACAAGGGCCCTGGAAGGGGTCCTCCTTCCTGCAACAAACCCACTGAATGTACAAAGAGGGACACCTAATGTAAACTATGGACTTTAGTCAATAATAATGTATTAATATTAAATCATCAATTGTAACAAATGTACCAAACTAAAGCAAGATGTTATTAGGAGAAACTATGTATTTGGGGTGTGTGTGTGGAGAGTAGTATACAGAAATTCTGTACTTTGTGCTCAATTTTTCTGTAAACCTAAAACTGCTCTAAAAAGAGTCTGTTAATCCGTAAAAACATATCAGCTTGTACAGTTGAAAAATACAGAGTTCTTTCAGAGTTAATACAATTTTTTCCCTGAAAAAAAAAAAAAAAACAGTCTTTGTAAAAAAACTAAAAGTTGGGAACTGTCTTACTTAAACAGGATTAGATGTAATTGGGTTCGTTACCCAATGTTATCACTGCTTCTTTTTCACACATACACACATGGGAAGGAAAGGGAAGGGGAGGGGAGGGAGGGGAAGAGAATAGTAAAGAAGAGAAGGGAAGGGAAGGGAAGGGAAGGGAAGGGGGAAAAAAAAGAAAAAAGAAAAGAAAATGAAAAAAAGATATTCAAAGATTAGATAAAAAGAACCCACCTTGAATGCCCAAACCCCGGGATGAGCAATCCCAAACAGAGGAATCTCACATCAGTGATTCCGAAGGTGTGGTTCCCCCCAGCAGCTTCCCCTGGGACTTGTTAGAAATGCAAATTCTCAGGTCCACCCAGACCTGCTGACTCAGGGGGCAGGGCCCAGCAACGTGTGTTTTCCCTCCAGGTGAGTGTGATGCTTCCTGAAGTTTCACATCTGCTACTCTAAGCCCGTGCATCTCTATCCTTTTAGCAGACACAGAAACTCACAAGCAAAAGTCTCCCGAGTTTGACGATGGGGCTTAGGCATGAGACTGGGACTAGGGTGAGGCAGGTAAGGTGCCAAAACACGCAGTAATCAAGATAGATAATACTTCGATGCAGTGTTTTAAGAATCATAATTAATGCAAAAAATCTACGATGAACAAAATACCAAAATTTTCAATAAAGACAGGATAAGTGTGACCGATCTTCCCTTTCTCCTCAGGCTGCAATATGGCTCCACAAGATGCGGCTTCAGCCAGCCGTGGAGGCAGGGGTGGAGACTCAGGGCTACCATCGCTGAGGCCAGTTCCACGCCTTTCTCCTGACTGATGCACAGACCCTGTGTCACACACCTTCCTCCCGCAGTCACTGCCTCTTCATTGCCTGTTTAGACCTCCCTTCACTGCACCCATTAAAAAATGATACTAATTGAGTGGAAAATGTTAGCATTTCCAAAAGACATTAAATAAATACTGTTCTCCAGAAGCTTACTATTTCTGTGGGAGACTGAGTTTACACACAGAAATGAATAGCAGAGAACCCATAAAATAATACCTCTACATTCAAGCAACAACAGGGCTGAGGGTTTAGATTCTGGGGAATCACCAGGGAGAAGACTGAAGTGAGCTAGATGAGGTTCATGTGATAACTTCATGAAAGTGCTTTGTGAACTGCACGTCCGTCACTGCAGGACTCTTAGCTGTGGCTATTCTCCTCCTGGGAGAGATCAGCTTCAAGCCACGTTTGAAGGAAGTGAGGTCTATATATTCAAGACTTGGCCGAGGGGATTAGAGAAGAAACAAAATCTACTATAGCAGGAAGAAGAAATGAGAAAACTGGAGAGTGCGGGAAATGAAAAACAGATTTGCTTAGGTCCTGTAGGAATAAAGAAAACAGGCCAAAGAGGGAAAGCAAGTGTCAGAGAGAAAGGGCAAAGTGTGTAGGGGGGAACGCACAGCTTGTGACTCAGCATCGCTCGGCCGAGCCTTAACCTGAATTCTGGAAGCTGAGACACTGGAGGCCCTGATTCACGTTACAAGTGGCACATCATTGAAAGGAGCAAATGACATTAAAACGGAATTAAATGATCCCTGTTCATTTCAACCGAACGGAGACGTCAGCATGATTCAAACCTGTTCTCTGGAGTGGTGGTTGTGCGGACGAGAGCAATTGTTTGTTTAAAGTATTGAAAACAAAATGAATGGCAGCTCCAGGTGGGAGCCCTGACCGATCGATCCCCGGACACCTGAGTCATTCTGAATGGAGACACTCAGCAGCGGCATCGCTGTGGGAATCTACTACCCTGGTGACCGTGTCAGGGCTGATTCTGGCAAACTGTTTTCTTTTTGGAGAAATGTATTTGTCTTTCTCAGTAATTGTTGCTGAAGACGTGCAGCTGAGACCCACAGCGGCTGCAGGAACCAGAGCAGGACAAGGCTCAGCAGGTTACAGGAACAAGGGCTCCGGCTCAAGCCACGAAAGCAAAGAGGAATCACACCGGGCAGGGTAAAGCTCATCCTTAACATGGTGCTAAGAAGGAAAGTACCAGCTGAACTAGAGCCAAGTAAAAACCAAACAGCAATGTCATTGCTTTTTGAAACTGAGAGGAAAGGCGCTCCTCGGGGTTACTGGCATAGCTTATGAGAGCCAGCATTCTTTAAGATCAATTTCTCAGGGACGGCCCATGAGGGATTGCATGGAGAGGTGATGGCACTGGAACAGAGCCTAGAAGAGTAGGATTCTTTATAGGGATCAGGGTTTGTCTATCACCTCTGTTTAGCAAATTGTCTAACCAGAGACAGCACTCAGACTAGAAGCAAGACAGAGTGGGATGGCCCTTACGAAGCATGCACTTTGTGCAATAGGAAAGTGGAGGGGACGGGTTCTGACAGGCTGGTGCTCACCGTGCCAGCCCATCACAGCTAGTGACACGTGGGCTGTCCTGGTCCGAACAGTCTTCATACAGGAGGTCAACACCGACTGACTGACTGGGTCCAAGAGAGGAATCCACTGGCCAGAGCTGAACTGAAGCCCAGCTCTGTATCTGAGGAGATGATGACCCTAGGACCATGCCAAGGGAGAACAAAACATAGGTTCTGGGAGGGATAGAGAATTCTACCAGCCTAGAGGCCATGCCCACTTCAGGGTTGAAGTGAAGGAAAGAAATTCAAGGCTCAGATCCTACAAGTTGTATCAATAAGTAAGATAATGATTTTTCTAAAATTGAAAAAAAAAGAAAGAGAAAAGCTTCTTCCCCCCACCCTCTTAGAGTTGAATAATGGTCTTCTTTGAAAATACTAACTTGTCTGTGATAAGTTGCAAGTAAATGATTTTTGTTACTACTTAAAAATGAAGGGGCTTCCCTGGTGGCGCAGTGGTTGAGAGTCCGCCTGCCGGTGCAGGGGACGCGGGTTCGTGCCCCGGTCCGGGAAGATCCCACGTGCCGCGGAGCGGCTGGGCCCATGAGCCATGGCCGCTGAGCCTGCGCTCCGCAACTAGAGAGGCCACAACAGTGACAGGCCCGCGTACGGCAAAAAAAAAAAAAAAAAGAAGACAAGGCCAAAAAGTCAAGATCTTTGCATTAGGGACTGAAGAGTTTTCAAGATTCTTGAGTTATCCAGTGACGTGATGAAATCAGTCTTCAATGAGAAAGATGTGAGCAGCAGTGCACAGAACGCATTAGAAGAGAAGACTGAGATGGAAAGCCTGGTATTTCAGGCTGTTGAAACGATGTAAAATCTAAGACAGTAACTGCTAGGACTTGATGGTAGTAGTATAAAGGGACCAATCTCTAAGAAAAAAAATGTGCAGAGCTGCATGTAGGTAGAAAAACAGGAGAGATGTCTCTATGTCCTCTGAAGGGGGGGAACGAGAAGAATGTTGGAGCTCTTGACAGCGATGAGGAAACTGGGCTGAAGTGACTGTTTTTTGGGGGGGACAAATAATGAATCATTTCCATGTTAGGTTTTAGGATAACTGGAACGCCCATATTTTGTGGGCAACTAGAGCTATGGAAATGGAGAGAGGGTGAGAGGTCAAATAAAATCTAGAAAAGAAAATAACTGGCTTGAAACTATGTAGAGCAAAGAACCAGAAGCACAGTAATTATAATACCAACTCCAGTAATTACAACTTCCGCTACTTACTGAATAGCTCCTGTGTTGTAGCTGTCGTCCCAGCCATTTACCTGTTTTATCTTTAGACACTATGAAATAGATTTGGCTGTTTCTATTATAAATGGAAAACGGAGGCTCCAAGAGATTAAGAGACTTACTTAAGGTTACACATTAAAGAAGTAGGAGTAGATTTCTATCAACTCCCAATCCACTCTCTTCCCATAGCCTGTTTCCTTACATGGAATGGCGGTTCAGTCCCCTTATCATAAAACGCCTGAGGTGGAGCTATGAAAATATGGATATCATGAGAGTACCATTGGAATGACTTTAAATAGAAGAGGGTAAAGGAAATCAGGGTGTAAACAGAGGCTGGGCCCAACAGATGCACAGGTCTGGTATAGAAGGTGGCCAAAAAAATTTGTCGTGTCCTTGTAGGATGATGGATAGTTAGTAAAGGAAGCATCTTCCCCCTTGTCCTTAACCTGACACAGCACAAAGACAGAACTTTGAAACAGAATTTGGTTTTGAAACACTGAATTGCCTCCCCCATTGATGCAAAGGGAAAGAAGAGATCCAGACAACAGCTTTAGAGAGAAGCAGAAGTTCCACCTGGGAGTTGAGCAGAGAGAACCTACTGCTATACAGCTTCACTGACCAACTCCCGGGACACTGTCCACATCCACATCAGTTACAAGCACCCCCGGGTCCTCCTCTCCTCCCTTTGGCCCCATAGATCCCAAAACCAAATGTAGGCAACTTTTATTCTATTTTCTTAATATTGAATGTAATAATTATACGTAAGTCTTAAAGCCAAATGATAAGGTCCTTAAACTGATGCAGTTTAATAAGCTTTTATAAATCCGTCAACATGTGCTAATCTCTGGTCAAGAGATAAAGCAGACATTTACGGAGATAAAATAGACATTTCCTGCCTTCCAGAAACTCACCATCTTTACACAGGCACCAGTAAATCATACCACGTGATGAAGGCTACAGAATTATGAACTAAGTATTCTGGGCATTAAAAAAAAAAAAAAAAATCAAACTTGGCCTGGAGGAGGAAGAGGAGAAAGGCACAGGGGTGGGTGCTGTTGCCAAAGCTGGCACAGCAAAAGTTCTCCCCCCTCCCCCCTTCCCCTCCTCTTAAGGCCCCTAGAAAGGTTGAAGCTGCCGCCGCCTGCAGTCGGTGACCGCGTGACTTGGCACCCGCCCGCGTTATAGTCTTTGATGTATGACAGCCTTAATTTAGAGCTTTCAATAAAAAGTGATGCAAGGATAGAGGGAGGAATCAACAGCTTGAAAATTCGGCCAATTGATCTGGTGGGATGGGCCCTTGCCTGAGCTACTTTGTAGAGGAACTGGATGGCATAAATGATTGAAGTGGTATTGAGGGTCTCTGAAGCCTACGAAAGGTAGAAACTCAACCATGATTTCTTTTTCAACTCTACAGCATTCCCTTCCTTGAAGTCTTCATTTTTACGTTAGTCTCAGATACACCAGAAATACATCTACACGTGGAACAACTCCTACAGAACACCTACTGAACGCTGGCAGAAGACCTCAGACCTCCCAAAAGGCAAGAAACACCCCACGTACCTGGGTAGGGCAAAAGAAAAAAGAATAAACAGACACAAAAGGATAGGGACGGGACCTGCACCAGTGGGAGGGAGCTGTGAAGGAGGAAAGATCTCCACACACTAAGAAGCCCCTCACGAGCGGAGACTGAGGGTGGCGGAGGGGGGGAGCTTCGGGGCCGCGGAGGAGAGCACAGCAACAGGGGTGCGGAGGGCAAAGCGGTGAGATTCCCGCACAGAGGATCGCTGCCGACCGGCACTCACCAGCCCGAGAAGCTTGTCTGCTCACCCGCCGGGGCGGGCGGGGCTGGGAGCTGAGGCTCGGGCTTCGGTCGGAGCGCAGGGAGAGG
>NW_020174553.1:4853731-4988568 GCF_003031525.2 Neophocaena asiaeorientalis asiaeorientalis
CGAGACGCTAAGGCGGCTGCTGCCGCCACCAAGAAGCCTGTGTGTGAGCACAGGTAACTGTCCACATCCCCTTTCCGGGGAGCCTGTGCAGCCGGCCACTGCCAGGGGCCCGGGATCCAGGGACAACTTACCTGGGAGAACGCACGGCGCACAATCAACTTGATGTACCCTGCATCTGTGGAATACCTGAATAGACAACGAATCATCCCAAATTGAGGAGGTGGACTTTGAGAGCAAGATTTATTATTTTTTCCCCTTTTCCTCTTTTTCTGAGTGTGTATGTGTATGCTTCTGTGTGAGATTTTGTCTGCATAGCTTTGCTTCCACCATTTGTCCTAGGGTTCTATCCGTCTGTTTTTTTTTTTTTAACTTCTTTCTTAATAATTATTTTTTATTTTAATAACTTTTATTTTAACTTCTTCCTTCCTCCCTTTCTTTCTTTCTTTATTTCTACTTTTTCTCCCTTTTATTATGAACTGTGTGGATGAAATTCTCTTGGTGCTGCAGCCAGGAGTCAGTGCTGTGCCTCTGAGGTGGGAGAGCCTACTTCAGGACACTGGTCTACAAGAGACCTCCCAGCTCCACATAATATCAAATGGCGAAAATCTCCCAGAGCTCTCCATCTCAACACCAGCACCCAGCTTCACTCACCGACCAGCAAGCTACAGTGCTGGACACTCTACGCCAAACAACTAGCAAGACAGGATCACAACACCACCCATTAGCAGAGAGGCTGCATAAAATCATAATAAGTCCACAGACAAGTACAATCCTACCTTAAGAAACAGGAAACATCTCAAATAAACAACCTAACCTGGCACCTAAAGTAATTAGGAAAGAAGAACAAAAAAAAACCCCCAAAGTTAGCAGAAGGAAAGAAATCATAAATATCAGATCACAAATAAATGAAAAAGAAATGAAGGAAATGACAGCAAGGATCAATAAAACTAAAAGCTGGTTCTTTGAGAAGATAAACAAAATTGATAAACCATCAGCCAGACTCATCAAGAAAAAAAGGGAGAAGACTCAAATCAATAGAGTTAGAAATGAAAAAGGAGAAGTAACAACTGACACTGCAGAAAAACAAAGGATCAGAGAGATTACTACAAGCAACAATATGCCAATAAAATGGACAACCTTGGGGCTTCTCTGCTGGCGCTGTGGTTGAGAGTCTGCCTGCTGATGCAGGGGACCCAGGTTCGTGCCCCGCTCCAGGAAAATACCACATGCCGCGGAGCAGCTGGGCCCATGACCCATGGCCAGTGAGCCTGCATGTCCGGAGCCTGTTCTCCACAACGGGAGAGAACACAACAGTGAGAGGCCTGCGTACAACAACAACAACAAAAAAAAGGACAACCTTGAAGAAATGGACAAATTCTTAGAAATGCACCATCTGCCAAGACTGAACAGGTAGCGTATTCTAACACATATATATGGAACTTAAGAAAAAAATAATGTCATGAAGAACCTAGGGGTAAGACAGGAATAAAGACACAGACCTACTAGAGAATGGACTTGAGGATATGGGCACTGGGAAGGGTAAGCTGTGACGAGGCGAGAGAGTGGCATGGACATATATACACTACCATGCGTAATATAGATAGCTAGTGGGAAGTAGCCGCATAGCACAGGGAGATCAGCTCGGTGCTTTGTGACCACCTGGAGGGGTGGGGTAGGGAGGGTGGGAGGGAGGAGATATGGGAACATATGTATATGTATAACTGATTCACTTTGTTATAAAGCAGAAACTAACACACCATTGTAAAGCAATTATACTGCAATAAAGATGTAAAAAACAAACAAACAAACAAAAAACCTTGCCTGGAATGGCCAGACAGAATCTCATCAGGAGATAATGTTTGTTCTGGTTCTTGAAAGGTGAGTACCAAATTACTGAGAGGCTCAAGGACACATAGGAAAGATGAAGTATTTTAATTTGGGCCGAAATGGAGGCTGGAGTAATGGACCAGACTAGAACTGGGCCCAAAGAGAAATAACCCACCAGCTAATGGACGTGTATAAAGGAGCCTGAGGGATGGGTCCCCTTTTGCAGTCCTGATATGGAACATGGTCCCATCAACTGGGGTGTGGTGATCACCAGCAGAGCCCAGGGAGCAGGGAGTGTCTGAAATCAGAGGGTCAGCAGAGCCGTGATTCCAGGGCTGTCTCCCTGGCCCTGTGACCCCAGGCCTGGGAAAGACTTTGACAAAGGCTTAGTCACGAGCTCAAGGCAGCGTACCGTCCCTCTCAGTGTTGGACAGCGTAAGGAGCCGGGGTCCACGCAGAATGGTCTTGGCCATCCTATGATGAGCAGACCACCAATGTCTAGAATACAGCCTGAGAACATCAGATACCGGGTCCCGGACAATAAAATTCATCTGTGACCCCACCCAACAGCCAGAATAAGCTAGCTGAGATTATCTTTACTATTTCCCCAAATTGCTGCTACAATGATTTACAAGAGGTAAGTATTCAATGTATATTTTCTGAACAACTACGCGAATGTGTTTTTCTGCTATACTCAACTTGTTTTGTTTCTATTTCCTGCAGGACTACAGGCTACATTATCATCACCATCAATCATCATTATAATCATTTTACTAGCTACCAATTATGGTGGGTTTACCATGTGCCACGTGCAATGCTGAGAGCTGGAGATCTCTAACCCTCAGACAACCCTACAAGGCAGACGTTATTAGCCTCATTTTACAGATGGAGAAAGTCGACTTTAGAAAGATTATAGATCTTGCCCAAACTCATATATAGCTCATAAGTGGTGAATCAGTGGGACATCAAAGCTGTGTTCTATCCAGTATCAAAATAGCACACTTTGATGGTAAATAATTCATTTTTATAAAAACTCTGGTGAATTAAAAGGAAGCAAAATTCACTCTGTTCACTTGGTATTCTGAGAATGAAACAGTTAAGTGAATTTTTGAAAGGTTTTATTAAATTTATATACAGAAAAGTATACAATTTGATGAGTTTGTACCAACTGACAACATTGAATTTTCACATTTTGGTTGGATGTATTCGAGTTCCATGAATATAGCACAAAAATCCCATTTTCTTTGTCTATTACAGCTTTCTTACAAATAAGAGGGAAGATGTAAGTTTCCAGTCTATAGACTTGTATGATCTTATTCTGTAATTTACTAACAGACTTCTGGGGCCATAACTCAAGTGTCTTGTCTATTTTTCTGCCCTTCACATGTTTAAAAGTTCTAATTAGTTAAAACGTGCAATCAGCTCCATCACCAAGAACTTCTACACTGACCTGAAGAGATTTTATTCCACTATATTTGGGTTATCTTTCCCAAAGAAATATCTCAATTTTCTCCACTGTCTCCTAAGGAAACTGAGCTCCCTTGAGCTCCACTCTGAGTGCTTCAGAACTTAGAGACCTGGTGGAACCACAGTCGCCCCATTTATTCTCATCAAAGAAAACTATGAAATGTAGCAAGGAAGCTACATCTGACAGGCAAAGAGCCTCGCAACATTCCATTTTTAAAGTGTTCCTGTCTGTCAGGGCAGATGAATTATGATCCTCTACCCCCATAGCTAAGCCTGTCCCTTCTCATGGAGGTGTCAGCTGCTGCCTATTCACCAGCAACAGCTCTGTCACTTTTACTTTGCATCTTAATTATGAAGACATCGAGAGACACATGGAACAGCGGGTACCAGAAGGACTGGGCTGTCATACTGTCCTCCAGATGTTCTAAGGATGCCTTTGCATGTGGGTGGAGGAGACACGCAGAAAGAATGCCGGTGCCATGAAACCTTTCCGGGACTACTTTTTAAAGAAAGACAACAACCAAACCACTACTAATGGGAACCTTTAGCTGGAGAACTTCTTATGAAAAGCATTTACCCGCTCTAGGAGGAATTCATACAGATAAATACCATAGTTATGCTACTTATTTTTGTTCTAAAATGCATAATTTATCCTTCCTAAATCAGTTTCCTCGCAATACTAAGAGCGCTCATTAAGTAAGAAAGATATATCATGAATTAAAAAAAAATTATTCTGTAAGCTCATGAAACCCTACTACAGGAATCATTTCCCAGAAATGTTTTTAAAACTTCCCAAATATTTGACTGGTAGCTGCTGGTATTGTATGATAGGGGAAATGCAAACAGAAAGTTTTGAAAACTGGTGCCAAAGAAAATGAACTTCCCAGTTGGTTATACCGCTAATTCACTTTTTAAAAAATACTGGGCTTGCATGTAAATCAATGAAGTCAGAACACACCCTCACACCATACACAAAAATAAACTCAAAATGGCTTAAAGACTTAAATATAAAACATGACATCATAAAACTCCTAGAAGAGAACATAGGCAAAACATTCTCTGACATAACCTGTACCAATGTTTTCTTAGGTCAGTCTCCCAATAGAAATAAAAGCAAAAGTAAACAAATGGGATCTAATCAAACTTATAAGCTTTTGAACAGCAAAGAAACCATAAACAAAAAGAAAAGACAACCTACAGACTGGGAGAAAATATTTACAAACGAAGTGACAAGGGCTTAATTTACAAAATATACAAATAGATCATACAACTTAATAACAAAAAAACAAACAGCCCAATCAAAAAATGGGAAGAAGACCTAAATAGACATTTCTCCAAAGAAGACATACAGATGGCCAATAGGCACATGAAAAGATGCTCATTATCGCTACTTATTAGAGAAATACCAATAAAAAGTTTAATGTGGTATCACCTCACACCAGTCAGAATGGCCATCATTAAAAAGTCTACAAATTGGGCTTCCCTGGTGGCGCAGTGGTTGGGAGTCCGCCTGCCGATGCAGGGGACACGGGTTCGTGCCCCGGTCTGGGGATGCAGCGGAGCAACTGGGCCCGTGAGCCATGGCCGCTGGGCCTGCACGTCCGGAGCCTGTGCTCCGCAATGGGAGAGGCCCACGTACTGCAAAGTCTACAAATAACGAATGCTGGAGAGGGTGTGGAGAAAAGGGAAACCTCCCACACTGTTGGTGGGAACGTAGATTGGTGCAGCCACTATGGAAAAACAATATGGAAGTTCCTCAAAAAACTAAAATAGAGCTGCCATATGATCGATCAATCCCACTCCTGGGCATATATCTGGGGAAAAAAGCTACAATTTGAAAAGATACATGCAACCCTATGTTCATGGCAGCACTATTTACAATAGCCAAGACATGGAAACAACCTAAATCACCATCAACAGAGGAATGGATAAAGATGTGGTATATATGTACAATGGAATACGACTTAGCCATAAAAAAAAAATGAAATAATGCCTTTGGCAGCAACATGGATGGACCTAGAAATTATCATACTAAGTGAAGTAAGCCAGAAAAAGACAAATACCATATGTTGTCACTTACAAGTGGAATCTAAAATATGACACAAATGAACTTATTTATGAAATGGAAACAGACTCACAGACATAGAGAACAGACTTGTGGTTGCCAAGGTGGGGGAGAGGGATGGATTGGGAGTTTGGGGTTAGCAGATGCAAACTATTATCTATAGGATGGATAAACAAGGTCCTACTGTAGAGCACAGGGAACTATATTCAATGTCTTATAATAAACCATAATGGAAAAGAATATGAAAAAAAGAAAAAGATATTGGGCTTAGAGTACTGTGACACACCTCCACACCCTTCTCCACAGGCACTTAATAGAAGTTCTTGCTTTGGATACATGTGAATTACAGGAACAAAAAAAGGAAGAAAGAAAAGGATCCAGTCAGCAATCCTTAAATTTTCATTTTGGCAGCAGGTTTTTGTCTTTGAGGGGGCCAGGCTTTACTAAAACTGTGGGGTACATTGTTCTATTTGCTCTGAAGTGTAAGATGAAATTGAAAGGTACGCTTTTCATAAGGAAATGATCTTGAGCAAACTTCAATCAGTGTTGATCTCATCCCCTGAAGAGAAAGGCTAATTAATAAAATGGTCTTTTAAATAGAAAGTCTGTCAGTTCTGTCCAACTTCATTATTCCAATGACCCTTTTCTCCACCCCCAAAGAAAAATGAACAATTTTTACTAATTTTCATAAATACTGTACCATGCAATCAGGAAATAATTAATTTAGAGCTCTTCATCAGTAATGGGGATGAAGTTCCTTAATGAGCAGCCTCCCTTTTTTTTTTTTTTTTTGCAGTCTCCCTTTAATTCGATGATGAGACAACAGTTACTGAAATATTTATTGCTATAAAATTATATCAGGGAAAGAAAAAGAAGCAATTTTTTAAAAACTTAAGATTTTCTCAACAGCAGCACTATTGACATTTTGGGCTGGATAATTCTTTGTTGTAAGGGCTGTTCTGTGCATTGTAGAATGTTCAACAGCATCCCTGGTCTTTACCCAGACAATAGCACTACCTCTCACCCCACTTAAAAAAACAAAAACCTTTCAGACATTACCATATGTCCCCTGGAAAGTAAAATCACTTCCAGTTGAGAACTGACTAACTGAAGGATCTAAAGTGCAAAAACCTTCGAGCTCATAGTTTGCATAAGTGGGATACAATGATAGATCAAATAATAGCTCAGCATCAAGTGAAGCATCTAAACAGCTAGATAATTGGGTGATCTAGTGAGAAAATGAGCTCTGACTGTAAAGTCGGACGGCTTAGGTTTAAATCCTGGCCCCAGCTTTTTCTAATGTAGGCAGGTTACCTGTCTTTTCTAAGCTTCAGTTTCCTCCTCTACAAAACAGGGATAATAGCAGAATTTACACATAGGATTGTTTTGAGGATGAGATAAAGTAAAGCAGAGAAGGATCTCAAATGAGTCATATCGCCTGCTATTATCATAGATGGTATTCAAATTTTTGTTGAATTGGATAGACTAGACCTATGAATATTTATCCATTATTTGAATAGACCAACAAGTGCAAAATAACCTGTGAATGAGTATTTTAGTGCTAGTGGAAAATGTAAGCATTTTTTATACATTGGTATAATGCTACTTACATTTTAAATAATATGTTTTATAGCAAATATGACATGTCTAATCTCATGAGTTTTTCTTTTAGAGGAAAGGGCACACACTGACCCAGGAATAATTAATCCAAAATGATGAAAACTGAGACATATCCAGGGACTTCCCTGGCAGTCCAGTAGTTAAGACTTTGCCTTCCAGTGCAGGGGGTACAGGTTCAGTCCCGGGTCGGGGGAGCTAAGATCCCACATGCCTTGTGCCAAAAAAAAGAAGCAATATTGTAACAAATTCAATAAAGACTTTAAAGAATGGTCCACATCAAAAAAATCTTAAAAAAAAAATGAGACATATACTACAAAAGTTATTAAAATTCAAAAACAAGCAAAAAATTTGGGGGGCAGCCAGGCAAAAAAAAACCCAGGAATATATGAAGAGAGGAAAAAACAAGGCTGATCTCAGATTTCTCCATAGAATCCAATGCCAAAAACAAGTAAATCATTTCCTAAGATTTTCAAAGAAAGGACTGTGAGCTTAGGAATTTATATTCAATCAAGCTATCCTCGGAGTTTTATAAAAGCTTCAGTCAAACCACTTAAAAATATGAGAAAATTCAGGGAATATTGCCATGATCCCTCTCTGAGAAACTGCTGGATGACAAGTTCCATCCAACCAAAATACAGCTGGGAAAGTATAGCAAGAGAAGTGATGGTGAACATCGAATGTATTTCACTGTAAACCAAAGAAAAAATATTTCAACATGGTACCACTAACAAAAATTTGGAGAGAACTGTGAAGGAAGGTGATAAGCAAGTTTTTTGATTACCTCACCTTTAATATTGAATACCTGGAAATGAAAGGATCTCAAAGGCAACAAAATCAAGTAATATAAGTTTCAAAATACTTACAAGTACAAAGGGCAACACTAAGAAAGCTAATCTTATTGATTGAAATAAATTGATAAAGTAAAAGAGGAGCGGGAGAAGGAACAGAGAACATGTTACTTTCAGTGTTGCATATACTAGGAAACTAATAAGTATAGTCTAAAAACACGGAGGAATCAAAGGTATTACATAAAAACATAATGAAAAGGTAATTAGAACAAAAATGCAATCTTCTTAATATCAGAAAAACTACACATAGGCAAACAATGAAAAAAGACCACAAAGTGAAGGACTCTTTAAAATCGAAAATGTTGCATGAATACAGCAGAACCAAGATGAAGCACAGCTGTCATATCAATATATCTAAATGGCCCACACCAATTAAAAGACAAAAATTGAATCACACATAAAAACCCAATTCTACATATATATATGGAAACTAAACTAAGGTGATTTATAAAGTGAAAATAAAGAGATAGGCAGCATTATAAAAAGCAAAAACAAATAGAAAGTGAGGCTTAAAGGTTTCACAGCAGGCAGCATGGAATCCAAAGCAAAAAAGCATTAAACAAGACAAAGAAACCTATTTATGATGACAAAATGTAAAATTTACACTGAAGATACAACTGCTAAAATATTTCTGCACCAAATAGCATAGCAGCATTATAACTAGAGCAGAAATTATAGGAGCTGAGAGGATAAATACCTAGAAACACATTAAAGTAAGAGATTTGAAGTTACTTTTCTCAGTCCATTGACAAATAGTATAGAGGAAAAATATGTAAAGGTATAGAAGAATAAAATAAAAATTAACAACAGAGATCTGACTGGTAAATATAAAATTCTGCACCCTGAAAATTGAGACAATACCTTCATTTCATATAGACATAAACATTCACAAAGATTAACAACATATTGGACTCCCAAAATAAACCTGTAAATCCCAAAAGTAGAAATCACAATGCCATTAAAATGAAAATTCTATCTAGAGATAGTAAAACTTTCCATTAAACAATGCTTGAATAAAATAGGAACTAAAAAGCAAAATTCCCAAATTTCTAGAAAACAATGGTTATAATAATGCACCATATCAAGATAAATGAGATAGAGTCAACACAGTGCTAAGAGAAAAATTCATACCTTAAATGCCTATTTGAATAATAAAGAATAAAGACAAATGACACAAGCATTCAACCTTAAAAAAGATGATAAAGTGGAAATGTAAACATAAGAAATTAAAGAATCACAGGAGACTAATTTGCATAGAATTTGGTGAATTCTATGAAAATAAATTTTAAAACCTGTATGAAATAGATAACTTTCTAGGAAAGGCGATTTGTAAAAGCCGACCACAAAAGAAATAAAAAATCTAAAGTGATAAAGAGCTTCAAACAACAACAAAAGAACTAAGCCCAGTTTATTCACAAGATAATTCTAACAAATCTCAGTGATTTTAAACAGCTCAAATTATAGGTATTGACAGACGTATTTAAACTATTTTTGTGAAGCAAGCTTAACATTGATAGCTATACTGACAAAAGAGCATAAAACGAATGCTGGAGACAAATCTCACTTATAAATATTAGTGCAAAAAAATCCTAAATAAAGTATTTACAAACAAAATCTGGCAGCATGTTACAAGAATAATATAACATAACCTCATGAGATTTATTATGGAAATTACATGAAAAGAATTTAATAACCATTCTTGAAAGAATAACACTCAGTAAAATACAAAAAGACAGATACCATCTTAACATGGCCCCAAAGCCAACCACATACTTAATAGGGAAACACTGGAGGCATTTTCACAAAAGGCAGGAACAAGAAATGATGCCTGTCACCATTTCTGTTATTTAACATTTCACTAATGTTATTACTAGCCAACAGAACTGCAAAGAATAAAGAGTCAGAGGTATAAAATATTGGAAAGGAGGAAGTGAATTTTTTTTTTTTTTTTTTCGGATGATATGACTGTATATTTGGAACATCCAAGCCAATTAACTGCAAACGGTAAGATAATTCAGTAAGGGAGCAAGGTGAAAAAAATAAACACAGTAGTAATCAATAACTTATATAGTTAAATATAACAGATAGAAGGTATAATAGAAGAAATGACTTTATATATCGTATCACCAAGGAATAAAATTAACAAGAAATGTACAAGAACATTACGAAGAAAAGTTTAAAATGCTACTGAATAATACAAAAGAAGGTATGAATAAATGGAAATGGTCTTAGACAGGAAGACTCAATATTACAAGGAGGTTGATACTCCCTGAGTTAATCAAATATTTAATAATATTCCAATAAGAATACCAGTTGATATCTTAAATAAGCAAGTGGATTCTAAAGTCTGTATTAAATAAAAAAATAATATGCAAAAAACTCTGAAAATGAAGTAGGAACTAGTATCACTAGATTTTTATAAAATTATAAAGTCTCAATAATTAAAAACAGTGCTCTGGCATATGAACAGATAAAACAATTAGTTGAGATATAGACCCAAATTCATTAGGTGATTTAGGATGTTACAAAGGTGATATTTAAATAAGTGAGAAAGGGAAATGGTGCTGGGGAAAATGGGTAGCCATATGGAAAACATATCCACATCTTGAACTAGGATCATTTCTAGATGGATTAAAATGTTAAAAGTAAAAAATTAAACATAAAAATACCTGGTGAAATGCCATGGGGTAAGTATTTTTATATGATTTATAATTTTCTAAGTTTAACACAAAATCCGAAGTCATAAAAGAAAAGACTGATAATTTAAAATATACAAAACACAAATTTCCACATAGCAAAGCCAAAATACAAAGGAAAAAATGGTAAAAAAAAAAAAAAAATGTCACACATATCCCAAATGGCTAAGATTGCTAAATTAAAAGGACCTCCTGGACTTCCCTGGTGGCACAGTGGTTAAGAATCCGCACTGGTCTGTGAAGATCCTACATGCCATGGAGCAACTAAGCCCGTGCGCCACAGCTACTGAGCCTGGGCTCTAGAGCCCACGAGCCACAACTACTGAGCCCATGCACCACAACTACCAAAGCAGAATACACATTCAAGTGCAGAGAAACATTCTCCAGGATAGATCACAAGCTAGGCCACAAAACAAGTCTTGGTAAACTTAAGATTGAAATCATGGCAAACACCTTTTCCAGCAACAATATGAGACTAGAAATCAACTTAAAAAAACTGCATAAAACACAAACATGTGGAGGTTAACAATATGCTACTAAACAACCAATGTGTCACTGAAAAAATCAAGGAGGAAGCCAAAAATTACGTGGAGATAAATGAAACTGGAAATACAACATTCCAAAATCAATGGCATACAGCAAAAATGGTTCTAAGAGGGAAGTTTATAGTGATACAAGCCTACCTCAGGAAACAAGAAAAATCTCACCTACACATAAAGAAACTAGAAAAAGAAGAACAAACAAAAGCCAAAGTTAGTAGAAGAATAGAAATAATAAATACCAGAGCAGAAATAAATAAAATAGAGACAATAAAAAACAATAGAAAAGGTCAATGAAGGTAAGAACTGGTTCTTTGAAATATAAACAAAATTGAAACATGTTTAGCCAGACTTATCAAGAAAAAAGAGAGAGGCCCCAAAATAAATGAAGTCAGAAATGAGAGAGGAGAAGTTTCAACTGACACATAGAAATACAAAGAATCATAAGTGATTATTACAAACAATTATATGCCAATAAAATAGACAACCTAAAAAATGTGGATAAATTCCTAGAAACATACAATCTCACAAGTTTGAATTATGGAAAAATAGAAAATATGAATAGACTGATTACCAGTAATGAAACTGAATAATCAGCTAAAAAAAAAAAAAGCTCCCTACAAACCAAAGTCCAGGAACACAGAGCTTCAGACATAAAGTCTACCAAACGTTTAAAGAAGAGTTAACACCTATCCTTCTCAAACTATTCCAAAAAATTGAAGGGGAAAGAATGCTTCCAAACTCAATCTATAATGCCAGCATCACCCTGATACCAAAACAAGGACAAAGACACCACAAAAAAAGAATATTACAGGCCAATATCACTGACGAACTTAGATGCAAAAATTCCTCAACAAAATATTAACAAACTGAATATGCTTGGGATTTATCTCAGGGATGCAAGGATGGTTCAATATCAGCAAATCAATCAATGTGATACACCACATCAACAAATTAAAGAATAAAAATAATATGATCATCTCAATAGATTCAGAAAATGCTTTTGACAAAATTTAAGATCCATTTTTAAAAAACATTCTCAACAAAGTGGGTATAGAGGAAACAATACTTCAACATAATAAAAGCCATTTATTACAAACCTACAGTCAACATCCTACTCAATGGTGAAAAGCTGAAAGTATTTCCTCTAAGATCAAGAACAAGACAAAGATGCCCACTCTTGTCACTTCTATTCAGCATAGTATTGGAAGTCCTAGCCACAGCAATCAGACAAGATAAAGAAATAAAAGGAATCCAAATTGGAAAGGAAGAAGCAAAACTATCATTGTCTGCAGATGAAATGATACTATAAATAGAAAATCCTAAAGACACCACCAAAAAACTATTATAAGCAATAAATGAATTCAGTAAAGTTGCAGGATACAAAATTAATATGCAGAAATCTGTTGCATTTCTATGCACTGATAAACCATTAGAAAGATAATTTAAGAAAATAATCAATTGCATCAAAAAGAATAAGATATTGAGGAACCAATCTAAACAAGGAGGTAAAAGAGCTGTACTCATAAAACTATGAAACACTGAAGAAAGAAATTGGAGATGACACAAACAAATGAAAAGATATACTATTCTCATGGATTGGAAGAATTAATATTGTTAAAATGACCATGCTGCCCAAAGCAATCTATAGATTTAATGCAAGCCCTATCAAAGTACTAATGGCACTTTCCACAGAACTAGAACAAATAATTCTAAAAGTTGTGTGAAAACAGAAAAGACACCAAATAACCAAAACAATCTTGAGAAAAAAGAACAAAGCTGGAGGTATCATTTTTCCTGATTTCAAACTATACTACAAAGTTACAGTAATCAAAACAGTATGGTACTGGCACCCAAACAGACACATATATCAAAGGAACAGAATAGAGAGCCCAGAGATAAACCCACACTTTATGGTCAATTAATCTATGACAGAGCAGGCAAGAATATACAATGAAGAAAAGACAGCCTCTTCAATAAATGGTGTTTGGAAAACTGGAGAGCCAAAGAATCAAAGTGAACTCTTTTTCCATACCATGTACAAAAAATAAACTCAAAATGGATAAAGACTTATGTTTAAGACCTGAAACCGCAAAATTCCTAGAAGAAAACAGAGGCAGTATGCTCTTCGACATTGATCTTACCAATATTTTTTTGGATCTGTCTCCATAAGCAAGGGAAACAAAAGCAAAAATAAACAAATGGGACTACATCAAACTAAAATGCTTTTGCACTGAAAAGGAAACCATCAAACAAAACACTGAAAAGGAAACCATCAACAAACAAACAAAAAAAACCAAAACCCTACTGAATGGGAGAAGATATTTGCAAATGATATATATGATAAAGGGTTAATATCCAAACTATACAAAGAACTCATGCAACACAACATCAGAAAAACAAACAACCTGACCAAAAAATGGGCAGAATACCTGAATAGACATTTTTCCAAAGAAGACATACATACGACATACATATGAAAAGATGTTCAACATCACAAGTAATTAGGGAAATGCAAATCAAAACCACAAGGAAGTATCACCTCACACCTGCAGAATGGCTATCATCAAAAAGAACACAAATAACAAATGTTGGTGAGGATGTGGAGAAAAGGGAGCCCTCATGCACTGTTGGTGGGAATGTGAATTGGTGCAGCCACTGTGGAAAGAGTATGGAGCCTCCTCGTGAAAACAGAACTACTACAGGAACTAGCAGTTCTACTTCTGGGTACTTAACCAAAGAAAACAAAAATACTAATTTTAAAAGATATATACACCCCATGTTCACTGCAGCATTATTTACAATAGCCAAGATATGGAAGCAACCTATGTGTCCATTGATAGATAATATATAAAGAAGACGTGACACATATCACATATGTACATATATGAATATTACTTAGCCATAAAAGATAATGAAATCTTGCCATTTGTGACAATATGGATGGGCCTAGAGGGTATTATTCTAAGTGAAATAAGTCAGACATAGAAAGACAGATACCACGTAATTTCACTTGTATATGGAATCTACAAAACAAACCAAATAAACAAACATAACAAAACAGAAACAGACTCATAGATATAGAGAAGAAATTGGTGTTTGCCAGTGGGGTGGTTGAGGGGATGGGGGAATGAGTGAAATAGGTTAGAGAGATTAAAAGGTACAACTTTATAGTAATAAATAAGTCACAGGTATATAATGTACGGCATAGGGAATATAGTCAATAATATTGTAATAACTTTGTAGGCTGACAGATGAGAACCAGATTTGTCATGGTGATCATTGTATAATGTACAAAATATCAAATCACTATGTTGAACACCTAAATCTAATATAATGTTGTAAGTCAATTATATTTCAATTTTTTACAGGTAAGAAAAGAAATTCAAGTTAGAGAAAAAGGAAAGAGAATAGGGGTTTATTTCACTCTATTTCTCAAGAGGAACATATGTTACATTTGCTAATATTTTTAGAAGAGTTTAAAAGCATAAAAATTGATAAATAGTAAGTAATCATATAAAAAGAGAAAAAAAGAAACTAATCAGATCTGACAGCATAATCCCAGAAGAAAAGTCTTCTCTTTTTTATTGGAAGGGTTATGAAAAAAAGCACCTGCTGTTGACTCCCAAATTACTCTATAGATTCAAATCTCTTTTTTCAGTCCTTGAATGATCCAAATTTCTTAGATTTGCAGGCTTTCTGACCTTCCTGTAATGTTTATATTGCCAACCCACACAATTTCCTATATATGTCTCACTCTCAATTAAATCTGTAATGGGTTTTGACCAAACTGAGCCCTCCTATTTCAAGAATATTTTAGTGACACGTTTAGGGAACCTAGTGCAAACGGTATCTACACAATCACCTCATTTTAAAGTTTATCTTCCCACAAGGCTACTTCAACTTCTCACCATATAAATTGAAATTACACAGTATTTATTGGACTGTTTATCTCTATACCCTGGGCCATTATTTCATATAAAAGGTTTTTGGTAAAACAAGAAGCATGTTCTCTTGAACCTTGCCCTTTAATTAGTGTAAGCTCATTAGGGCCTGATGGTCTGACTTCATAGCAGGTAATAGAACGGATCTAGGCAACAGTGCTAAAAGTAAACATTCTTTCCAAATGTTTCAGGCAACCCTAAGCCATGAAATGCCTGCCAACCCGCCCCCCACCCCAGAAGATCAACAGAGCAACCGCTGGGCACATAAAGTAGAACCGCCCACTGCAAAGTCCAGTTAATGAAAATCCACAATGGGTAATAGGTCTGCAATATAAGCACATTCTTACAGAAGAATGGATTCCCTTTATCTGTGCTTCTGATTCCAGAGGATGGTCCAGTGAGCAATTAGACCAGCAAAAAACTAATACCCACCAGCACTAAACTGATTAGAGAGCTTCACATATATAAGATTAGATTATTATGGAGCTCTTGCCTTTAGAAATCACTAGAGTACTGATCTTAAACACAAGCATTCTGGGGTCATCTCGAGTTACAGGGCTTTTTTTTCTTTTTCTTTTTTTTTTAAGAAACTCAATTCAAATCAGCAAACTTTCAGATCGCCTTTTGTAGAAAAAAGTGATTTGTCTTTTACTGACCAGCACACTTATCCATGTCCTTTGGCTTGCTTCATTAAATTCAATGCACATGTTTCATACATTTTTTAAGAGGAGAGACACACTCAAGTGTTACAGGCTGTATCTACTTTGCAATTCTATATGAGGTTAGAATCCCTCTTTCAACAGCAAGTTATTTATCTTCCTAACAATCTATCAAAATAAATATCTCCTAAGGTAGAGTATTATTAAATATTTTTCACAGCTGAAATTCTCCAACCCCCTCAGGCAGAATTAATATTTCTTTGCTCAGATATATATCACGATGCTTCTCACCTTTTCAGTGGGGGCTGTTGTTGCTGGATCTTTTATTACTGCCAGATTGGGAACCCCCTGAAGGCAGAGAACATGTCTTATTCATCTCTGAATAAGTCCCAATGACTTTCATGGTGCCTCCCACATTAAAGGTCAATAAATAATGACAACTTGTAGCTGGAGGTTTGCAGTTCTCTCTCTCTTCTGCCTAATCCCCATGGCACTATTGGGATAGGGGTGGCCAGGCAGAGAGGGGCAGAGGGTTGAAGCACTTTAGACTATTTCTCCTGAGTTCCTATCAATCCCAAAGCCCTAGTTCTCCTTTCCCTTTCACTTCTATTGCTGTTTTGACTCCTAGATTCACAATATAACTCTTTTGAATGTGGCAGTGCTGTGCAGAATGGAAATTTAGACCCATGACAGTTCAATGCCGGAACAGGCAGCCTGGAGCACTAAAACTACCCAGTGGCACCTGAGGTCCCGGTTGGTGACACACTCTCATGCACAGCCCTCTTTCCTTTCTTTCTTGCACAACTTCTCCTCTGTCCCTTCTTTTGGTTCTACTCTGTGACTGTCTTTTCTTCCCACACCCCACTATTTCCATTCCCCTGCCTGTGCTCAGAGTAGCCCATGGGCTAAAAGTATTGCTGAGTAGGGCTGGAAATTAGCCTGCAGAATGCTGCCACTCTTCTGTCACTTGGCCAGAACAAAAATCATTAATCGATTTTTAAGACTCTTGTCTGCAACCCCCAAATCCTAAAACAGGGCTAGGGACAGCCACGGCAACAAACACTCTAGCTTCTAACAACCACAGTATTCCATTTGTGCTTCAGTAAAACCAACCAGTGGGCAACGTTATCTATGGTCTCCCAGTTTAAGGGAATGGCTTGCATGGAACCATACTTTTATTTAAACCATGAAATCTTAACCTTGGATTTCCAAAAGCCTTAGCCAGTCACAGATACTTCAGAATGTCTCCCAAGATTTTCTTGTTACATTTGAAAGGGCCTAGGTGATGTAAGTTCAAATAGTTAAATATTGTGTTCCCCTCCAAAGAGTCTGGGAATCTGTGGATTACATTTACATAATACATGATATTGGTGACAATCGCTGAAATCAGAACAAGCCCAGAGAAAATACCAGACTAAAGCAACACAGTTCTGCACAGATATGAATACAGTCGACCTTTGAACAATTCGGGGGTGGGGGGGAATAGGGGTGCCAATGCTCCACAAAGTCAAAAATCTGCCTATAACTTATAGTCAGCCCTTCTGTCCCTGGTTCCTCTGTATCCTCAGTTTGGCATCTGCAGATCCGACCAGCCACAGATGGTGTAGTACCATAGTACTGACTACTGAAAAAAATCTGCCTATAAGTGGACCCACGCAGCCTAAACCCATGTTGTTCAAGGGTCAGCTGTACATGCCATGCAAGCAGTGACTAACTTTCCAGAAAAATCAGTTTAGGGTGAGGTGTTTGACTAATGTAGGAACTGTGACATTGACACATCCATGATGGGAATAACAACCAGCCATCTGTGCTCAAAAGAGCTGTTTCCTTGCAAGAGGAGCATCTGGTCAACCTGAGAACTGGGGCAGCAGCAGGGCGAAGCGTGAAGATCAGAATGGAATATATACACGCTTAGTTCTCTGAGTTGAATCACCCTCTGCGATCAAGGTCTCCTCCTCTCTCTATCAAATATCATGGTGGTTTCAAACCCAGAATCCTCCCAAGCATTAGGTTTCTGTTTTTTAACTAGGTACAGCCCAGTGTGAAATTGGGGGATGGTGTGTTTTCCCCCAAACCAGCCAAAATAAATCCAAGAATGGGTTTATTTTCAGCTGTTGCTCTCTACTGCAAGATGAGATGGGCATTGCCCCTCTTTTACCTCCCTACCCCACCCCCTTCATGAAAACCAAATGGATCTACAAGACAAGGTATTTCTCAAGGTGCAGCCCATCGACCACCTGCCTCAAAATCGACCAAGGAAACACTAAAATGCAGATTCAGGGGCCCCACCCAGGAAATATTAAGGGCCCATGAATCTGCATTTTAACAATTTAAAGTGTAAGGATCCTTTCCATTCTCGGGTAATGGATTCATGGGAAAGGACTTTTCCCGTCTAGTTCTTAAAGGCGTCTAAAATATATCAGCAAAACTAGTCACATCTCTGCAGTGGCACCAGGGTGACGCAAGGCTCAGATCACTGGAAATTTTCCGAAGGTTGACATGAGGGCTCACCATCAGCTTGGCGGGCCCAGAATAATCCTGTTCCCTGAGTACACCAGGCGCACGGAGGCCGGATGGTTGGATGTCTGTCGCGTGGTGATTTGAGGCCTATTTACAGACGGGGCACAGGTCTTCGACCCTCAGAGGGCCTCTGGCAGCCAGGTCTCGGCCTTCGTGGGACAGGCAGAAGCCGATGTAGCTCCTTCCCAGTGCCGGGCTGCCTGCCTTGCTATTTACTGACGGATATTCCTGGCTCCGGGAGAGTAGCTCCCAAAGTGAGTCATGGAGGGATTTTTGCCTGTATCTCTGGCCAGAGCTGCTCAAAGCCAAGCACCTCTCCTTCCTCCTGCCCCCATCAATCAATAGCAGACACAACATAACATGAACCAGGAAAGCTTCAAGTTCAAACACGGCCACTGAGGGAAAGCCCACTGTCCACTGATTCCCTGCTTCCTTTTTAAGAAAGAAGACCTCAGAGATAAATAGAGAAAATCATTCCCTTGCTATTTTCAAATATCTAACCTTTAACTTTGTTTAACTTCAATAATTGCCTGAGTTGAGACTACTTTTAAAACCAGGTTCAAGTTAAATACTAAGTTCCCTATTTGATTTTATTCACTCTAGATTTCCTTTTCCAACACCACAAAAAAGCAATCATTTTGATTCACGCACCCTTATTTCACACCACACATTTTAACACCCAAACAAAAAAGTCCCCATGCTAACGCTTCTATAGAATGAAAAGAGTTGAATTTTGTGCATTTCCAAAGTGTTTGTAAGTCTCTCGGTACTCCTACCATGCTTCTAGCAAATACACTTCACCAGGCATATTCAGAACAGGATTTTGTACAGAATTCTTACCTTGTCCAGAACTGCACCTACAGGAAAGATCTACAGTCAATGAAAGAATTAAAAAGTGAGAGAAGAAAATGTCTAGAATTTAGTGGACAACTCTCATTTTTGCAATGAAAGAAAATGGATCCTGTAGGGTGAACTCAAAGTTTCCTTCCAGCACTGAAGTTGTGATTTGCCTTGTATGGTGGAAGCTGTTGACACCCTTCACCACCAGGGTACCCACACAGGCCCACAGCATCCTACAGCGAGCCCCTGTCTCTACCTGCCTGACTGTTTTCTCTGGCCTCAGGAGCCAACTGAGTTTATGCATAGGTAAGAAGCAGGTGCTGGGGAGTTAACGCCTCCAGACAAACTCTCAGCCAATGACACAGGTAGTTAGGTTAACCAGCTCCTTGCCCTCAGATGACACAACCCTGAGGTGTGCTTTACACCATCTCCCAGAAACAGGTAACCTGCTGACATCCCTTGTGTTGGCTTCCCTGACCCACTTCCCCACTCCCTGCCACACTTACCCTCCCTTATACTCAAATTCTTGTCTCAGGATGTAATTTCTGGCAGAGTTCACCCTAACACCCAAGGTCCCACAGTTATGGCAGAAAGGGAAAATCAAGCCAGTTTGGTTTTATATTTTTTAAAGAGAAATGTATTGGGGAACACAGATGAAGATGTCAACAGCTCTGTCTCAAACAGTGTGAGAGGTGTTCATTCGGTTCTTAACAAGTGCCAAGTTTTCAGAATCTTTATCTCAATTAATACTAGGGTGTTATTCAAATGCTGGAGAGGGTATGGAGAAAAGGGAACCCTCCTACACTGTTGGTGGGAATGTAAATTGGTGCAGCCACTATGGAGAACAGTATGGAGGTTCCTCAGAAAACTAAAAACAGAGCTCCTATGTGACCCAGCAATCCCACTCCTGGGCATATATCTGGACAAAACTATAATTCAAAAAGATACATGCACCTCTATGTTCATGGCAGCACTAATTCACGGTAGCCAAGACATGGAAACAACTGAACTGTCCATCAACAGATGAATGGATAAAGAAGATGTGGTTCATACATACAATGGAATACTACTCAGCCTTAAAAAAGAACAAAATAATGCCCTTTGCAACAACATGGGTGGACCTAGACATTATCATACTAAGTGAATTAAGTCAGAAAGAGAAAGAAAGACCATATGATATCACTTATATGTGGAATCTAAAATATGACACAAAAGAACTTATCTACAAAACAGAAACAGACTCATAGACATAGAGAACAGACTTGTGGTTGCCAAGGGAGAGGATGGTGGGGGGGGGTGAGGGACGGACTGGGAGTGGGGTTGGTAGATGCAAACTATTACGTATAGAATGGATAAACAACAAGGTCCTACTGTACAGCACAGAGAACTATGTTCAAAATCCTGAGATAAGCCATAATGGAAAAGAATATAAAAAAGAATGTGTATATATGTATAACTAAATCATTTTGCTGTACAGCAGAAATTAACACATTATAAATCAACTATACTTCAATGAAATAAATACTAGGGTGTTATTAAGAATTGAAGAACACATATCAATCAGGCTCACAACTAACTTAGTGACCAATTTTGAGGTAAAACTAAACAAGCAACCAAATTTCCTCAAAGCCAAAAGTAGCATTCGGGATACTCGCTGTAAGAGGGCAGAGTGTTAACAATTCTGTAGGTGTCCTCAGAACTAATGTTTAGTCTGAGTAAGCCCAGTGTCTCTATTTGGTTCACTAAGTTTCAGTTTTGCTTTAACCAAGACACTTCTGCAGTAATATTTCATTTAATTTGTGTTGGAGTCACCCTACAAATACCTGCCGGAAAACTCGAGTCTTTATCTTTTGTTTTTATTAACCTGGCATTGGGTAACACTTTTGTCTCTGTAACAATATACAATTTTTATCAAATAAGTTTTGTGGGCAACTTGCAGATTTTCAGAACAAAGGCTTGTCCCTCTTCCATTGTTATATTGATGGATACGTAAAGACACGAAAAGAGGATTTCCGAGCCTCCACTCCACTGAGTCTGAGATCACCCAAGAGATTCACTTAGGATGAAAAATGTAGTAAGATGGTGTACGGGTACAACTTTCTTCCCAAGGAAAGATATTAAATGTCTTAGAAATAGTCATTGCTGCAGCAACACTGACAGAAGAAAAACATACATATTCGTGTTTTCCAGAACAAACCAAGACACTGAGGTTGCAAGTGAGCAAGTGAATTGCTGAGACCACTCTGAGTCAAAAGTGTAAATGAGAACAGGCTGCAGGACCCTAATTCCAGATCATGTTGTCTAGATAAAACATCTGATTATTTAACTTCACTGCCAGACAGAGGTGGATTCACCCCCAATTCAGTGAAGCTTAAACTTCAGGACCCTAGATGTGCATGCATCACTTCCAGAGCCCTGGGTGACACCCTCATATGATCTCACATGGTGATATAATTTTGTAAAATCTGCAAAAGTACCATTATTCTAACTGTAATTCATTAAGACCGATCTCCTAAAGAGGACCTCCCCCAATTTTTTAAGCTTCAGATTCTACAAATTTGGAATCCTTTCTTCTGCCGGGTCTACATGAACATTAGATGTATTTTTCAGCTGGACACTCACCCTACAACTCACAAACCCACCAAGAAGTTTTCTTTTCCCAAAGAGACTTTTTAGTACAGCATTAGCTCAGGCCTCACAGCACCTCCCCCAAATAATGACTTCACTAATCCATGGACCTAGAGAAAATATTTTACAATTACTCTGAAGCTTTGTGAGAAACTTAGGAAGCTTTAGTGCATCAGTGAGCAGTTAACATCCGTGGGTTCCTACTGAGATCTGAGGTTTAAATCAATTAGTGTTAACCTGAACTCTCTGCAATGGGCTTTCATAGAGAACAAGCATATGCTAATGTTTTAAATTAAAAATGTACTCTCCTGTAGAGAATGTCCACCAGCATTCTCCTTCTTTGGCCCATGTAATTCTTATTGCATTTTGCACTCCAAGAGTGGTTATGGGATTCATGGAAACA
Source organism: Neophocaena asiaeorientalis asiaeorientalis (assembly GCF_003031525.2). Classification (NCBI taxonomy): domain Eukaryota; kingdom Metazoa; phylum Chordata; class Mammalia; order Artiodactyla; family Phocoenidae; genus Neophocaena; species Neophocaena asiaeorientalis. The sequence goes on from NW_020174553.1 coordinate 4,875,788, forward strand.
ATGAATCCCAAAAGAAAATATTTCTTTGTAAGAAACCATAACTCTTTGAATCCCATTATTTTGTGGACTTTTAATCATGTAGCTCTTTTTATCTTTGTTTTTTCATAAGCCCCTGCAGCTCTTTCTTCATTCTCCACTCCCAAATCCTAGCCAACATACTAGATAAAAAGAGATGAGTCCTAATTTAATAGCAGGACCCCCTGGTGTTACCATGCTTCCAGGCTAAGGGGTAGACCTGGAGAGGAGCTGGCAACTCAGCCTTCTTTCCAACTCTTAGTATTGTAACTAGTATTGTCAAGTTGCCTGCACAGGTTTCATTATCAATAATAATAGCTAACGTTTATTGAGCTCAGATTATAAACCAGGCACTACCCTAAGCACTTGGCATGTATTATCTCATTTGAGCAGCCCAGTAACTCTAGAGGGTAGGTACTCTTTAATGTCCCCATTGTACAGATAAGGAAACTGGAGGTCAGCACAGTTAAGTAACTTGTCCATAATTAGTTTTTACAGATATCTGCTAGCTTGAGTTGGCATCTGTTATTTGCAACCAAAGAATTCTAACCAAAACAATTAAATCTTTCTCACACCAAACCCAAGTTCTTAACTATGAAAATTTTCATTTTTCTTCCTGTTAATGGAGGCACAATACAAAAACAAGTAAATTGTGACACGAATAACATAAAGGTTGTGTGTGTGTGTGTGTGTGTGTGTGTCTGTAAAGAAGAGTAAAAGTGTAGAGTTTTTGTATGTGATTGAGGTTACGTTTTTATCTGCTTAAAACAGACTGTTAAAATTATAAGATGTTTTATGGACTCCTCATGGCCACCACACAAGAAAATCCCTACAGAATATACATAAAAGATAAGTAAAAAGTAATAAAAGAATATCAGTACAAAACATCAATGAAACACAAAAGAAGATAGCAAGAGAAGAAAAGAGGAACAAAGGAACTACCAGACAGACAGAAAATGACAATAGAAGTCCTTCCCTATCAATATTTACAATACTTTAAACTAAATGGGTTAAACTCCCTAATCAAAAGACATAGAGTGGCTGAATGATAAAATACAACACTCAACTATTGCCTTCTACAATAGACTCACTTTAGAATTAAGGACACACACTAAAAATAAAGGAATGGAAAAAGACATTCCATGCAAATACTAAACAAAAGAGAGCAGGAGTGGTTATACTTATATCAGACAAAATAGATTTTAAGTTAAAAAGTCACAAGAGACAAAGAAGGACATAATATAATGATAAAAATATTAATTTATCAGGAAGATATAGCAATCACATACACCCAACATCAGAGCACCTGAATATATAATAAAGCAAACAGTGACAGAACTGAAGGGGAAATAGTGATACAATGATTGTAGGAAACTCCAATACCCCACTATCAACAATGGATAGAACATTCAGACAGAAAATCAATAGGAAATGGCAGTCTTGAACAATACTATAGATCAAATGAAGCTAAAAGACACAGAACATTCCACCCAACAGCAGCAGAATACAGTTTTCTCAAGCACACACAGAACATTATTCAGGATAGATCAGATCACATGTCAGGACACCAAAAAATTTAAGAACACTGAAATCATACCAACTATCTTTTCTGACCACAGTGGTATTAAATTAGAAATCAATAACAGGAGGATCACTGGAAAATTCACAAATGTGTGGAAATTAAACAACACACTCCTGACAAAACAATGGATCAAAGGAGAAGTCAAAATAGAAGTCAGAAAGTGTCTTGAGACAAATGAAAACAAACACACAACATTCCAAGATATATGGGATGCAGCAAAAGCAGTCCTAAGAGGGAGGTTTATAGCAATAAACATCTACATTAAAAAAGAAGAAATATTTCAAATAAACAACTTAATTTTACACCTTAAGAAACTAGAAAAAGAAGAATAAACTAAGCCCAAAGTTAGGAGAAGGAAGGAAATAAGAAAGATTAGAGGAGAAATAAACACAATACAGACTAGAAAAACAATAGAAAAAAATCAATAAAACTAAGAGCTAGATTAAAAAAACAAAGTTGACAACCCCTTAACTAGACTAAGAAGAAAAGAAGACACAAATAAATAAAATCAGAAGTGAATAAGGAGACAATAACTGATGCCAGAGATATACAAAGGATCCTAAAAGAACTAGTATGAACAAACTGGATAACCTATAAAAAATGGATAAATTCCAAGAAACCTACAACCTACCAAGACTGAATTATGAGGAAATAGAAAATCTGAATAGATTAATTACCAGTAAGGAGATTTAATCAATAACCAAACCCTCCCAAAAAAGAAAAGCCCAAGACCAAATGATTTCATGGGTGAATTCTACCAAAAATTTAAAGAAGAATTCACACCAATCCTTCTCAAACTCTTCCAGAAAATTGAAGAGGAGAGAACACTTCCAAACTCATTTTATGAGGCCAGCATTATCCAGACACCAAAGCCAGACAAGGACACCAGAAGAAAAGAAAATTACAGGCCAATATCCCTAATGAACATACATGCAAAATTCTCAACAAAATACTAGTAAACCAAGTTCAGCAGCATATTAAAAGGATTTTACACCATGGCCAAGTGGGACTTTTGCCTGGGATGCAAGGATGGTTCAACAACTGCAAATCAATCAATCTGATACACCGCATTAACAGATAGAAGGATAAAAATCCTATGATCATCTCAATATATGCAGAAAGAGCATCTGACAAAATTCAATATCCATTCATGATCAAAACTCTCAACAAATTAGGTATAGAAAGAATATACCTCAACATAATAAAGGCCATATATGACCTAGCCCACAGCTAACATCATAATCAACAGTAAAAACCTGAAGGTTGTTTATCTAAGATCAGGAACAAGACAAGGAGGCCCACACTTGCCACTTCCATTCAACATAGTCTTAGCCAGAGCATTTAGACAAGAAAAAGAAATAAAAGGTATTTAAAATGGAAAGGAAGAAGTAAAGTTATCTCTGTTCACAGGTGATATGATTTTATACATAGAAAACAGTAAAGTTCCACATCCAAAATGTTGTTAGAACTAATAAATGAATTCAGTAAAGTTGCAAGATACAAAATCAACATACAAAAATCAGCTGTTTTTCTACACACTAACAACAGACTATCTGAAAAGGAAATTAAGAAAAAAAAAATCCCATTTACAATCACATAAAAAAGAATAAAATACTTATAAATGAACTTAACCAAGGATGTGAAAGACCTGTACACTGAAAACTGCAAAACACTGATGAAAGAAATTGAAGAAGACATAAGTCAATGGAAAGACATCTGCCTTCATAGGTTGGAAGAAATGATAATGTTAAAATGCCCATTCTACCCAAAGCAATCTACAGATTCAATGCTATCCCCATTAAAATGTCAAAGTCACTTTTACAGAAAGTTTTAAAAATTCTAAAACTCATTTGGAACCACAAAAGTCTCAGAGTAGCTAAAGCGATCTTGAGAAAGAAGAACAAAGCTGGAAGCATCACGTAGGCATCACACTTCCCGATTTTAAAATATATGACAAAGCTACAGTACTTAAGACAGTGTAGCATAAAAGCAGACCATATAGACCAATGGAGCAGAATAGAGAGCCTAGAAATAAACTCATGCATAAAAAGTCAACTGAATTTGATAAGAGTGCCAGAAACACACAAGGGGGGAAAAGACTAGTCTCTTCAACAAATGGTGTTGGGAAAACTGGATATCTACATGCAAAAGAATGAAATTGGATCCTTATCTTACACCATACACAAAGTCAACTCAAAATGGATAAGATTTAAACATAAGACCTGAAACTGCAAGACTCCTAGAGATAAACATCTTGACATTGGTCTTGGCAATGATTTCTTGGGTTTGACACCAAAAACACAGACAACAAAAACAAAAACAGACAAGTGAAACTATATCAAACTAAAAAGCTTCTGCATGGAAAAAAGAAACAACAGAGTGAAAAGTCAACTTAAAGAATGGGAGAAAATATTTGCAAACCACATATCTGATAAGAGGTTAATACCCCAAATTTACAAGAAACCCCTGCAAGTCAACAGCAATCAAACAAAAAAATGTCTCAATTAAAAGATGGGTAGAGGATCTGAATAGACATTTCTTCAAAGAAGATATACAAATGGCCAAAAGGTAAATGAAAAGGTGTTCAACATCTCTTAACATTAGAAAATGTAAGTGAAAATCACAATGAAGTATCACCTCACACCAGTTAGGATGGATATCACAAAAGAGATAAGTGATAACAACATCCTGTAGGTAAGAATGAGGAGAAATTGGAACCCTTGTGCACTACTGGCGGGAATGGAAAATAGTGCAGCTGCTATGGAAAATAGTATTGAGGTTCCTAAAAAAATTAAAAAGAGAACTACCATACGATCTAGCAATCCCACTTCTGGGTATATATCCAAGAGAACTGAAATCAGGATCTCAACTTTTAACCAATCCCCTGCTGTCTGGAAACCCCCATTATAATAACTCCTCATTGTAAAGGTTAAACAACTTCCTCATTTTCACTTTATAAGCCATCCTGTAATGTCATGCCCCTGAACTTCATATCAGTGTTTGAACTTGAACTGTCCCAGTTCCTGAACTGTCCTTATATGCATAACGAACTCCTGCTAAATACTTTTTATTGATATGGTGGTTTTAATTTTGCTATTTCTGGAGTTTTTGACAACATTATGTTAAGTGAAATAAGCCAATTGCAGAAAGACAAATACTGCACGATTCCACTTATATGAGGTATCTAAAATAGTCAAAATAATAGAAGCAGAGGACAGGTTGGTTGCCAGGGACTGGGGTAGGGGGAACTGGAGAGCTGTTGTTCAACGGCATGAAGTTTCAGTTATGCAACATAAACTCCTGTGATACAGTGCCCATAGTCAACTATACTGTGTTGTACACTTAAAATTTGTTAAGAGGGTTGATCTCATGTTCCTACACACAAACACACACACACACACACAAGACACAAGAAAACTTTTGGAGGTGATGGATATGTCTATTTCCTTGACTGTGGTGATGGTTCCATGGGTGTATCCCTATGCCCAAACTCATCAAATTAGGTACATTCAGTGTTTTTAAATATCAATTACACCTCAATAAAGGTGTTTTTATAAAAGGTTGCCAATGAAAGAAGTATGTTTTCCCACTGACTTCCGTAATAAATCCAAAGGTGCATCTATGAATATGTATCGAAGAAGGCCTATTCTTGAATGGAGTGTCCTACCCTCAGAGATTTTGATCTAGTTGCTCTGCAATGTAGCCCACCCATCAGGGTTTTTTGAAACTCCCCAGATGCTTTCAAAGTGCAGTCATAGTTGAGATCATCTGATGTACATCAGGGCTTCTCCAACATAAGTAAGTGTACACCTCACCTGGGGATCTTGTTAAAATGCAGATTGTGATTCAGGATGTCTAAGATGGGGCCCAAGAGCCTACGTTTATAAAAAGCTTTAGGAGATATGAAGGTTGCTGGTCTGTGACTCACTCTTGGAGCAGCAAGGCTCTCAGAGGTACCAGTATGTAACCAAAAGGGTAACTTGGATACAAGAAAAGTGGCTCCCGTAGTAAACATAAACAGTGCTTCTTGGCTAGTGCGGGGTGACTTTGCAAGGAAATCCATGAGTGGGACTCCATCTTTTTCGTTCTGTTTCCCTAAATTTATTAAGCACCCACAACATCATTGATCTGTTGTAGTGCTCTAAGTCAACCACTCTTAGGATGGGGAGAGACCAGTTTCCTTCTGTGAGTAGAGATGCTCTGGAATGGGAAAGATGCATTCATCTTTTTTTGTATTGCACCTGCCTGTGACAAGCTGTAAACAACAGGGGAAGTCATGTGGCATTTTCCCTGCAGCCATTTGTCAGGTGTCATAATTCAATGGAAAAAAAAAAAAAAAGCCTTTGGGAAAGTATAATGAATGTATTCCTCACTATCGAATTTCTATTTATGCTGCTATCTTTTTAGAGTCTCAAGTTTTATCTGTATTGTAACATTATTTTAATATTAATATCATTAAGCTTTTTGGAGAATACTTATTTGATACACAAACAGAAGGTAGTTGTGGTAAAATAAAACAAGTATAACATTTCAGGATTTTCATTCTCCATAAAGTTTGTTCCTAGAAATAACCAGAAAAGACATACTTCTCACATTTATGACACTATTAAAGATTTTATGGCTATTTTTTTTTAAGATTTTTTTTTTATGTGGACCATTTTTTTTTAAGTCTTTATTGAATTTGTTACAATATTGCTTCTGTTTTTATGTTTTGGTTTTTTGGCCACAAGGCATGTGGGATCTTAGCTCCCTGACCAGGTATGGAACCATCACCCCCTGTGTTGTAAGGCAAAGTCTTAACCACTGGACTGCCAGGGAAGTCCCTTATGGCTATTTTTTAATGTCATAGAAATGTAAGTGCTGGTTTTAATTTTCATGGAAGATGCATAAATGAAAGGACTTAAATGTGGAGGTTTCTTCTAGTCCAGTGGTTCCCAAATGTTTTCTTTGCAGGACCCCTTTCCATCCTTAAAAATTATTGAGGATAAAAATTGCTTTTGTTTATGTTGGTTATTTCTATTGATATTTACTCTTTTAAAAACTAAAACTGATATACTTATACCCTTATTAATTCATTTAAAAATAACAATAGTACACCCATTACATATCACATAAATAATATATTTTTTGAAAATTTATTTCCAAAATAAAAAATATTTAGCAGAGTATCATTTTTTTTTTCTACGTTAAAAAAAAAAATCCCTTGGGCTTCCCTGGTGGCACAGTGGTTGAGAGTCCGCCTGCCGATGCAGGGGATGGGGGTTCGTGCCCCGGTCCGGGAAGATCGCACATGCTGCGGAGCAGCTGGGCCCGTGAACCATGGCCGCTGAGCCTGCGCTTCCGGAGCCTGTGCTCCGCAACGGGAGAGGCCACAGCAGTGAGAGGCCCGCGTACCGAAAAAAAAAAAAAAAATCCCTTTTGGGCTGCCCTGGTGGCACAGTGGTTGAGAGTCCGCCTGCCGATGCAGGGGACACGGGTTCGTGCCCCGGTCTGGGAAGATCCCACATGCTGCGGAGCGGCTAGGCCCGTGAGCCATGGCCGCTGAGCCTGCAAGTCCGGAGCCTGTGCTCCGCAACAGGAGAGGCCACAACAGTGAGAGGCCCGTGTACCGCAAAAAAAAAAAAAATCCCTTTTGAGTCTGTATTACTGGACATTCATATCTGCTTCAGCATTCAATTAATTTTGCTATGTTATATTTATTAAAGCATATAAAGAAAATCTAGCATCTCAAGATCTAGGATCTGGAAAGGGGAGAATATTTTAGCATTCAGATAATTCTGGATCTCTTTCTTTGATACTACACTAAAACTCAACAAGCGGTCACTTCTGAAAGGTTAACTGCAACATGGAATCAGAAACCTTGTCAATAAACTTTCATTCAGTGTTATATTAAAATCTATTGGTCTAGCTTGCTCTTTGAATGGATCTCTTACCCGTGCATGATTTGGTAACTGATTCACCGAGTTATGGCAATCTTCCAAATGTTGATGCATTTCATTATACAATATCAGAAACATCAATTAATATCACCACCAATCTCATCAGAAAAGTTTTTACATATTGGATTAAGCTCATGGTGGCAGATAAAAGTTTTCCAAAATTCAAATTTTCACTTGATAAGTCAGAAGGAGAAAGACAAATACCATATGATAACACTTATATGGTGGAATTTAAAATATGGCACAAATGAACATATCTACAAAACAGAAACAGACTCACAGACATAGAGAACAGACTTGTGGTTGCCAAGGGGGAGGGGGGTGGAGGAGGGAAGGAGTGGGAGTTTGGGGTTAGCAGATGCAAACTATTATATGTAGGATGGATGAACAACGAGGTCCTACTGTAGAGCACAGGGAACTACATTCAATACCCTGTGATAAACCATAATGGAAAAGAATATGAAATAGATTGTATATACATATGTATAACTGAATCACTTTGCTGTATAGCAGAAATTAACAAAACATTGTCAATCAACTATGCTTCATTGGCAACAAATGATGTCAGTTGTTTTCCTTGAAGTGCAGGACGAATTCATTCATTTCTTTTTAAATGTCAGCTAAATATTCATGTCTCAATACTAGTTATCTGTAGTCATTTTATCAAGTGAAAAGGAAACATTTCCTGGTGTTCCAGGAAAAACATGGCTAGTTCAGCTACAACTCAACTCTACAAATGATTTTCTTCAAAATAGCCATCCTACTTCACATGCAGGAGAAGTGTTTGTGCATAGTTTCCATTTACCCACCTAGATTATTAAAAATACGTGTGCTCAATAGTCAAGATTTAATAATAATAATTTTTACTGCCCCATTGAGAACATTACTAAGTAAAATTGGCTTTTTGTTTGTTTCTTGTTGTTTTACTGCAAGTGTGTGACAGTGAAGAATACAACGACAACTAGTACAGGTGAGACCCACTCCCTTGATTTGTGCTAAGGCACCAGCAGTTTTACCCACCATATGATTTTGCACCATCATCATTTGACCACGGAAAGTGTTCATTTATTTCTTGAAACTACTACTACTTTCTGCAATGGTGTTCCATGGAACACATTTGGAAAAAGCTGTATTAAATACCCCCTTTATTCCTTTCCTACTTCTAAATCTATGAAAGAATTTATGGTTGCACAAATCTGCCATTATCCCTTTGAACTGACATATATTTAGGGGGTGGGGACATTTTTACCAGTTTTCATTAGGCTTCAACGTTCTTTCCTATAATTTACAAATCAAGTTTTGACTCAGGTCTGCAGTACCTAACACAGTGCCTGCAACAAGAGTATGTTCTGAAAATGTTTATTTCGTTATCCTTTATCATTTTAAAAGAGGATTTGAGGCATTTTACCAAAGCATACAATATAACAAATGCATTTTAAAAATCTGATCAAACAAATAATTGCAGCATGTCAGCGCCCGCAGCGCAGTGGATACGCAGTATGTTTACAACGTGGTTAATGCTCCTGTTCTGACTGATGGCCCTGATCAGAAGAATTTTTGGAACTATTTGCTTTTCAAGGATATAGAAACAGTCATTATATACCTCTCAATAAAATTCTAATACACAAATAGCCATATCGAAATTATAAATTTAAATCCATTTGGGGGGGGGCTATGTTAATCACAGATAAAATCAGTCTAATTAAAGCTGTGACCCAGCCGCATCAAAAGCTGCCTCTAGGAGAAATCTGAACTATTAATACTTTACCTTACTGTACCATACAAGTACCATAGAGAGGAAAGAGGAATAAACAGAATAAAATAATATTTTTTAAAAAGTGCAGCATGAACAATTATAAGAAGTGAGTTGAAAATTTGACTCAGAACTTCCTCATGGTCAAAAAAGCCATGAAATCTCACTCAGAAAGAAAAGCCACATTATGAACTTGGGTTTTAATAAGAATTAGGCAAAAAAAAAAAAAAAGAATTAGGCAGAAGAGAAGTCAGGGTCATAGAAAGTGGTCCCCATCCATATCCAGAGGTGGGTTGAGACAGTTTAATAAATATTAGATATAGATTTCTGTTTCAATTTATGCGTAGTAAAATATTACTTCCCTATAATTTTATTATTTCACTCATAATTTTAATAAAATCTATCTTTTAAAATAAAATCTACTTATGATTGTAGCTGTGAGGAACCAAGTTGTCCAAGGGGATTGATATCTGCCTCATTCATTGACAAGTTAAAATCCCTCAAAGTTTTACTACAGGAACTCAAGAATCATAATAGCAGCACATGCCAATCATTCTAGAAGGATTAGTTTGTAAAGAAGCCTAAATAGGGCTTCCCTGGTGGCACAGTGGTTGAGAGTCCGCTTGACGATGCAGGGGACACGGGTTCATGCCCCGGTCCGGGAAGATCCCACATGCCGCGGAGCGGCTGGGCCCGTGAGCCATGGCCGCTGAGCCTGCGCGTCTGGAGCCTGTGCTCCGCAACGGGAGAGGCCACAGCAGTGAGAGGTCCGCGTACGGAAAAAAAAAAAAAAAAGTCTAAATATATTTGTTACTCTATTAATTTACTTATTCGGGAAATATTTATTGAGTATCTTTTGTGTACAAAACCACTGGCTGTGAGGTATGAGCACCAACATAAGAGTTTCATGTTTCCTTGGAGTCAGGTATCCAGGTGTGATAACTCATGCAAATAATTTTCCCCCCAAATATAAAAATACTTGAGAAGTAGCTAAGAGCAAGCAAATTTTGCATTCACTAGGGATCATCTTTGACCATTGTGTACAGGGCTTGGATAAGAGCTCATATTAAGTAGATGTGCTAATTTAGATTTGGGACTATATAGCACAATGTGAAATGGAGACACACACACACACACAGGAATATTACTCAGCCATAAAATGAATGAAATAATGACATTTGAAGCAACATGGGTAGACCTAGAGGATATCATGCTAAGTGAAGTAAGTCAGACAGAGAAAGACAAATACTGCATGATTTAACTTCTATGTGGAATCTACAAAACAAAACAAATGAACAAACACAACAAAACAGAAATAGATTTATAGATACAGAGAACAAACAGGTAGTTGCCAGAGAGGAGGGGTGTAGGGAGAGGAAAGAAATAGGTGAGGGAGATTAAGAGGTACAAACTTCCAGTTACAAAATAAATGAGTCAAGGGGATGAAATGTATGGTGTCAGGAATATAGTCAATAACATGTAATATTTTATCAGGTGGCATATTTTAACTAGATTTATCATAGCAATTATTTCGAAATGTATAGAAATATAGAATTACTATGTTGTGTACCAGGAACTAACACAGTGTTGTAGGTCAATTATACTCAAAAAACAAACAAACAAACCCACAGAAAAAAAGATCAGATTTGCGGTTACCAGAGATGGGGGTGGGGGAGGGGAATTGGATAGTCATTCAAAAGGTACAAACTTCCAGTTATAAGATAAATAAGTACTAGGGATGCAATGTACGACATGATAATTATAATTACCACTGCTGTAGGTTATATATGGAAGGTGTTAAGAGAGGAAATCCTGAGTTCTCATCACAAGAGGAAAGATTTTTTCTATTTCTTTAATTTCGTAAATTTATATGATGATGGATGTCTGCTAAACTTATTGGATAATCATTTCATATGTAAGTCAGATCCTCATGCTGTATACCTGAAACTTATGCAGTGCTATATGTCAATTACCTCTCAATAAGAATGGAAGAAAAAATCAATCAGTTAATTAAAAGTCTCCAACTCTGCCAGCTAACTGACCAAGGAGGATTTATAATGAAGAACCTTAAGAATGTGTCTTACTTGTCCTGAGTAGCATTTTGAGGGCTGGAAGGAATTACATATCTGAAGGATCTATCCAGAGCCTCAGAAATTACATCGCTTACCACAAATGGGCCTCACAAAAACAATGATGGTAGATGACTTGTAGCACAGTATTTTGTGATGTGTACTGAACAATCTGTTTGAACAAGAATAAAATTCAGGCAGAATTAGACTTGCTGAAATTCTCTAATAATCATTAGAAACCCTGCTACCATTTTTGGTATGAGGTGTTCCAGACACTGAGCAAATCTCTACAAACCAAATGAAACTGATGTTAACATCACCATTTTACCGACAAAGAAACTGAAAATCAATGAATGAGGTAAATAATTTGTAGAGGTCACATAGCCAAAAAACAGAAGAGGTAAGAAACAAATACAAGTCTGTCTAATTTCAAGTTCCATGCTTGTAAATGCTATGCGGACCCACCCTTAAAACACTATTTACATTCTGCCAATTTCTGAAGAGGATTTGCAGGTAAAACCTAGGCTACTTGGGAAGCTGACATAATTTTAATTTACCTTCCTCAATGCTCCTTTGCGAATCCAAATACGGTTCTCCCTCTATACGTAATATTATTTATCCTAACATTTGTACAGTCTTACCTTGGTTTTGAGCTTTCTGCCCAGAAGTTAAAGCAAGCAATTTAGCTACGACTGTGTTAGAGAACCGACAGAGAAGAAAACGTGACTAACAAAAATGTAATTTTTGTCTTGGCCTCCATTCATTTAACAAATATTTATCGAGCAGCTTCTTCGCACCAGGAGCTGTTCTTATGCACTGGGGATACGACTGTAGGCAAATAAAAGGATCTTTGCTTTCATAGAACATCCAGTGGGCAAGAAAGACATTTAACAAAAATAATATAATATGAATAAACAAACGAAGAAACAAAAACTAAGAAAGAGGCTCTATGGAAAAAGAATAAGAATCTATGAGGGCCTATAATGAATGAAGGCTTTAAATTCAGGGAAGCCTTCCCTGAGGAAGGGACCCTTTAGCTGAGATCTAGGTATGATATAGTACTAACACTACATAAAGAGGATGAGGTTCGAGAGAGAGCATTCTATAAAGAGAGACTTGGTTCTTCCCTGGTGGTCCAGGGGTTGAGACTCCGTGCTCCTAATGCAGGGGGCCCGGGTCTGATCCCTGGTTGGGGAACTAGGATCCTGCATGTCGCATGGTGCAACCAATAAATCAATAAATAAACAAAAAAATAAACCAGTGGCTATGTAAATCAATCACACGTCAAATAAAAATAAAAATAAGAGAGACTTACTTGTGCAAAGGCCCTGTAGCTGGAGGCAAGATGGCAACACTGGGAACCTGAAAGAAGGCTCTGTAGATACAGGGAAGAGAGCAACAGCACAAGTGTGAAGCGAGCTGTAAGAACCTGTGACAGGTGGCATACAGGACCATAACGATCTTTTTCTTTATTCTAAAAACAGTGTAAAGCTAATGGAAGATTTTAAGAAGAAAGAATGGGCTGACATAGAATAGATGTGGATAGGCCACATGAGAAGCAATTATGATAGGTCAGACATGAGTGCACGGTAGCTTGGACAAGAGTGAGGCTGGTGGAAAGGGCGAGAACAGGAACATTTTGAGAGATATTCTGTATGATCAAATACAGTGATATGTTGGTTATATGTGGGATGTAGACAGTGAAGGAAAAGTCAGTGTCAAGAAAAACGCATGGGTTTCTGGCTTGTGCAAATGGTCCGATGAGATCAGCATTCATCAAGATAAGAAATACTGAAAGAACATCACGTTTGGGGAAATGGCAAGATTCTAAGTTCAGGGCCGGACATGTTGAGTTTAAGGTACTTTTGAGGGTATCCAAGAGAAGTCAGTGGGCAGTTGGACATATGGGACTGGAATTAGAAGAGAGATCTTGAATGAAAATAGAAATTTCCAGTCATCTAGACATCCACGGTACTTGAACCAGAGTTCTATCTGAGATTCCTTCGGGAAGGACTAGAGCATGAGAACAAAAGGGAGGGTGGAGAACAAGCCCAGGACAGTGCTTCAAGGAAGATGAGTATGTATAAAGAACACTGAAGAACTGGCCAGAAAATATAAGAGGGAAACAGAAGGATATAAGAGGATATCAAGAGAACTAAGGGAAGAAGTCATTTTAAAAGGAGGTTGTGGTCATCAGTCATTGAGTGTCAAGATCACCAGTTGAATTCGGCTACATGGAAGACATAATGACCTTCACAAAAGGTATTCTGGTGGGCTGATGAGAGCACAGTTAGATGGTAATGGTTTTGAGAGTAGTAAAGAATGGAGCAATGATTATAGACAGCTCTTCAAGAAATGTGGCTGTGAATGGGGAGAGGGGAAATAAGATAGAATCTTCTAGGGATATGTGAAGTTTAAGAATTTATTCTACCTGGGAGAGACTTAAACAAGTATAACTGTGCATAGATACGATCCATACTCGTGGTGGAGGTGAAGAGTGTGATCCAGGTGCCAAAACTGTCAACAAATGAAAGAGCCCCAGAAGCTTCCAGATGACAGGAACCAGGAGGGGGTGGGGTGATAGAGCTGAATGGCATCGGCATTAAAGAAAACAAGTAAGGGAGTACCAAGTTAGAAGAAGCAAAGAGAACATCAATTCCGTCTCTAAACACAAGGTACGGAATGCGAGTGGTAGAAGAATAAAAGGCACCACTTGGAGATGGCCACAAGGAATGCCCTATGCTTGGGGAAAAGCCTGGTTTCTATTAAGGCAAGAGGGTCTTGGGAAAACTATGAAGAGGCTATGACATAAGGGCATCTGTCTATTAGACTGTGAGAGCCTTGAGAGCAAGGATTATGTCTGTATTGACAAAATAGTTTAGACCTGTGCTTCTCAAACTTTAGTATACATCAGAATAACCTGGAGGACTGGTTAAAAGTTTGGGGTTTTTTTTTGTCCCATCCTTAGAGCTTCTTATTTAGTAGACCTCAGATGAACTCAATGAAGGATGTGCCTTTCTAATAAGTTCCCAGGTGATGCTGATGCTGCTAATATAAAAACCACACTTTAAAAACCACTGAGAGTTCCATTCTTAATTTTTTGAGGAATCTCCATTCATGATCAAGCTATTCTACTTCTGGGTATTTATCTGAAGAATATGACAGCACTAATTCTAAAAGGTACATGCACCCCAGTGTTCATACAGCATTATTTACAATACCCAAGATATGAAAGCAACCTAAGTGTCTGTCAACAGATGACTGGGTAAAGAAGATGTGATACATATCTTCTTTAGTCCAACTGGGATGGATAGCTTTTCTAAGCAGAAACCCAGGAGTCCAAGTTACTTCTTCCTTGTATGTGATGCCATCTGGAACATGTGGCCTCCAAGGTCACATGGCAAAGAAGAGAGACCTGGAGAGTCATGTGATATGTTCTCAGGGGTCAAGTCTGGAAGTAGTTTATATCATCTCTGCAGAGATTTCATTGGCCAGAACTTAGTCACATGGTCCAAACATAATAGCGAGGTAGTCTGGGAAATGTAAAGGAGAACATGGATGTCTTGTGAGCATAAACAATCTCTCTCAGAGCATCTTCTGTCTCTAACTTCAGCAGAGAGGACAATGCTAGTCAAGATCCAGAGCTCAGTATATGTTGACTACTGGTTTAATAAATAGAATTGAATTGAATAATTACTGACTGAAACCTGGGTTTTGTTTTCCTTTACACACACAAAGCACCCCTTACAACTAACCATTGTTATCCACGCATACCCTTCAACACACACACACAAATCATGCCTTTGCTGAGTTAGCTTTTCTGTCCTTGCCAGGTTCAACTTTACATTGCTATACTTGGGACATTCACAGATTGAAGTGATATGAACACATTGAGATGGAGAAGAAAACTACACTGATGAAAATTACCAACCTGAAGCATGTTCACTCCCCTTTGCTGTGAATTTGGACACTTGAAGGAGAGTATTTAGTTCAACAACAGCCTCCTTTCTGAGAAGCTTACGCCTTTGGGATGCTTCACTTCCTGTATTGCCTTCAAGGCCTTTATTATATCTGAGGACTGGTGATGGCCGAGTGACAGGAGAGCTGACAGTTCTATCAGCTGTAGAAGCAGGACAGGTCAATCAAGACTTTTCACTTCTCTAGGTAACGAGCTGAGTTACCTAACACAACCCAGATTTCAGCAGGATGAGCTGCAGAGACTTGTCACAAGATGAAATGTGCTCTTGAAGGGTGCTTTCATACTCAAGGATCCTCGGTCACTACTTGAAACGGAGAGCGTTAGTGCTGTTTCAAACTTGCCCTGCCAGCCTTTTGGGAGCACCTCGTGCAGAGGACAGAAATACAAACTGGGAGGGAGAGAACAATTTTCTGGGTTCTGCGGTGTCAAGAGAGCACAGTTCATCCTCAACCACGTGCGGTCTTTCAGGAAGGAAAAGCTCTTGTGATGGGTACTGAAGATAAAAGAGGTTATGTTTTAATAATGTACATCTTATTCTGAATCACCGATTGAAGCACAGGTCTCACAATGCTAAAGAAATACTTTGTTCAACAAGCACACCTCTTGGGGAGAAAATGAGAAAACTTTATGAAAAATAGCGAAAGACATTCCAGTGTGAAGTAGAAATGCATTATTCGATGTCTCAGTACAATTTGTGTGATGGGGCAATTCTAGTTAAAAAGTAGTTAGACTGGCATTTTATCAGAAATATAATTTTCACAGCATATCACAGACGAGGCATTAGAACACGTATCTAGCTGCGGCTTTGAATCTTTGCACAGTACAAATCTTATTTATCTTCAAGTTCTCATGATAGTGACCAAAGGAACAAAAAGTTCATTTCTTAATACTTGACCTTGGCGAGATGCCTTTCAAAGGGAAGCTGAGACAATTGTAGCGACTGTCACTGAGTTCCCTTTTCAGGCATAAAAATACAGTGAGGTTTTGCACAAACACGAACAGGCTTCAGATCCCTACACACCCCAGGAAATGACTGGCTGAATGAGACTGTATTTGTAAATGCCAATGTGGCTTAAGAGCTCCTTTGCTGGGAGAAGTTGTTATTTCAGGAATGAATGTCTTACTTTTTAATACTCTGCTGTGGAGATCTGGGAACCGGCGCTGTCCAAAGATCTCACCAACACACACCATGCCACAGGTCATGCTTATTAAGGTGTTATTGTCCCTTAAAAACATGAAAATGGTATTGTTCTGGAATCAATTCTGCACTCAATAAATAGTTATTGGTGCCTGTTATGTCCAATGAAAATAATTCTACGTAATTTTTAGTGAGTACATAGAAAAGTGAAAGCGTGAGGCTCAGAATCAGGGTTCACGTTTCAGTACACGGATAGAGAGAGCAGTTCTAAGAAGGAAAATATGTCAAATTGCATTGGAAGGTTTGTTCAGGGACTGCTGTTGTAATGGAAAGTGTTTTTATGAATTGTTTAATTAGCAAGACTTGGGTTTCTCCATCATCCTATCATTTTCTTTTTGTGGGCTCATGGGAAAATTACTTAAGGCTCAGTGAGCCTCAGTTTCCTCATCTGTAAAAGAGACATAATATTATGTACCTTGTACAGTTGCCATGAGGATTAAATGAAAGATATATGAAAAAGCCAAGTATGCAGTAAATGCTCAATAAATAGGAGCCATAATTGAGCTATAGCTGTTATTATTCAGCCTTCTGTGAAGAGGTGACTGTATTAAATGTTCTTTGTCAAAAAGAATATAATTTCTAAATAAAAAGTGCTATAGACTGAATGTCTGTGTCCCCCCATAATGCATATGTTAAAACCCATTCCTCAATGTGATGGTAGTATTTGCAGGATGGGCCTTAGAGAGGTGACTAGGTCATGAGAGTGAAGCTCTCATGAATGGGGTTAGTGCCCTCATAAATAAATGAGACTCCAGAGAATTCCCTCACCCTTTCTACTATCTGAGGACACAGTGAGAAGATGGCCACCTATGAACCAGGAAGCGTGCCCTTACCAGACACCAAATCTGCCATGCCAATGCCTTGATCTTGGACTTCCCAGCCTCCAGAACTGTGAGAAATAAACTTCTGTTGTTTATGAGCCAGTCTGTGGGATTCTGTTATAGCAGCCCAAATGCATGAAGACAAAAAAGTTTTTTTTGTAAAAATTTTAAAAGGATCTAAATGCGTGATAATATATTTGTATGACTGCTAGCATCAAATATACATTAGCTTGTAAAGGCTTGTTAGCCTAAAGAGCTGGTTTATATTTCAAAAGAAATGAGGATGAAAAATAAGAGGAAATGAATTCTGACTTGCTATTTGATTATACTTTCTATTGTGCATTTGGATTTTTAAATTTCCATTGACCTTTAAATTAAACTGTTTGTGTGTCACGGAGTATATTTTGAACATTCTTTTAGACAAGTCCCTAGGCAACTTAAAAGAACCAGGTTAAGGCTGGATATGAACTACAGTATACGCACTGAAATTTATCAAACACCATATGAGAGAAATATGATTCCTGAGTCACAGAAGCCAAAGAACTGCAAAAGTAGAAAGCTATTTTAAAATTTGCTCATTTTTTAATTAGCTCCTATAACATCATTCATCATAAAGTGTGAGAGACCTGTTCACAAATATCAGAATTTGAAGGTCACATTTATAGATAATATACCTGCTAGGCTTTCTCTATCTGGCCAATTGTCCAGAAGTAGGTTGTCTTTTCGCGTGGACCAGACATACATTTTTAGAGTTTTCAAAAAATTTCATTTCTAGAAGGTTATGGTCACAGTTCCTGAAAGAAGAACTTTTTTATTTAGAAGCCTATCATCTTTTTAATGGAATAAAAAAGGTTTATATACCTCAGTATTTGCCCTCAATATTTGCTTTCCTGTTTAACAAAATTATTTATTGATTACAATAAACCTAAATCATCAGGAAAAGATACATCATATTCAATACGGATTTTAATACATCTTATATTTTATAAAATGTTCTTTTGCAAATTATTTATGACATTTCTTGGAGTAAGCATCATTTATTTGCAAGTTTAAGAAACAAGAATTTTTAGAAAAAATTTAGAAAATTTTTTAGAAAATCATGATCTATTTAATATTAACATATAATTTTTATGGCCACATAATTTATTCTGAAAGAAGAACTTTAAAAGATACATATTGTAAAGAAATTAATATGTCTTTTACCAATATGAAGGTCTGGATTTCATCTTCCATACTGTTCGACAGAGTTAAATGTCCGAAATTAGGAACAAAGCTTAAATGTTCCATGTCATCTCTGACAAGGGTATAAATTTAAAGGCTGTCAACACATTTAGTTTTAAAAACGAAAGTAGGCTTCCTGGCAGTCACATTTTTCCACCACTGATGACTCTGACTGTATCAGAGAGGATGTGAACCAGCAAAGCAAAGCCAGGCAAGGAAGGAGAAGGACAAAAGGAAGTGAGAAGCATAATAAAGGAAAGAGAAAGAGAAAGAGAAAGAGAAAAAGAACAGTTTGAAAACCAAGAATAGAAATAATCACGTTATTTTTCCAACTGGCTCAAATACAAAGAGAATTCAAGAAAATCAGAACTATTTTCTCAGTAAGATGTGATAAATAAACAAAAGGAGGCACCCCTTCAGGTCAAGTTTTTTTTTGTTTTTTTTTTTACATCTTTATTGGAGTATAATTGCTTCACAATGGTGTGTTAGTTTCTGCTTTATAACAAAGTGAATCAGTTATACATATACATATGTTCCCATATCTCTCCCCTCTTGCGTCTCCCCTCCCTCCCACCCTCCCTATCCCACCCCTCTAGGTGGTCACAAAGCACCGAGTTGATCTCCCTGTGCTGCGCGGCTGCTTCCCACTAGATATCTACCTTACGTTTGGTAGTGTATATATGTCCATGCCACTCTCTCACTTTGTCCCAGCTTACCCTTCCCCCTCCCAATATACTCAAGTCCATTCTCTAGTAGGTCAGTGTCTTTATTCCTGTCTTACCCCTAGGTTCTTCATGACATTTTTTTTTTCTTAAATTCCATATATATGTGTTCACATACGGTATTTGTCTTTCTCTTTCTGACTTACTTCACTCTGTATGACAGACTCTAGATGCGATTGTCCTCGCATGGGAAGAGGCACCCAAGGCCAGTGTTTTAAAATCACATTCTAAATAGATTACCTTTCATATTTTAGTTTTAGGAGTGGCCATACATTTGGTCTCTTATCAAATCCAAGCCGTAGACTCTAAAAGTAACAATGTGACATCTCTAATGAACTGATTTAAGGAATGAAAGCAGGATTTGGGAAACTAACTGGATTTCTTATCTAATTTGCCCTGTTAGAAATAAATGAGATTCATTTCTTCCCCAGAAGTAAATTTTAGAACTAGGACTCACCTATGCTAATTTATATACAGATATCTGGCGTGTTCTGTCCTTTATACCCATTACTACATCTGTATATTCCCTTATAAAAAAATACTAAAATGAACAACCACACCGAAAAGATTAGTGGTCATCTGTTCAGATTACACATCTCTATAGAAGCCAAGCATGAATAGGTAATCGTATTTACATTGTTACGATAGGACACTATTAAAACAGATGGATTTAGACATACTGTTGTCAAAATATATCTAAATACAACTCCTCACTGAAAGGAACCAGGGCTCCTTGGTAAAATGGTTAATTCCACGGCTGGAACATCTTGTGCCAGAAAATGCTCTCAGAATGAATAAGATACTTTTAAAGGACAGAGAAATCATCTTGGCCTCCACTGGCCAAACTGGAGACAATGAGATCATCAAAATACGTAACAGTAGTAATAGATTATAACCCACTGGACTAAGAAAACCCGAGACAAGACAGTTATACATAAACAAATAAACTGAAAGTCTGGTGAGGAACTGGCATTTACATAGTCTCATGGCACATCTCCACAAAATATCTGGTAATTACAGAAGGAAAGAGAATAAGCCTCTGGGAAACCCTGGCAGACATCACCTTAATCAAGAGAAGGTGAACATCATCAGTGATGGAACAAATCAGGATTGGTACCACTTAACAGCATGCAATGAGAAGAAGCCAGCATCACTTCTGTGATGTTCCTGCTATGATGCTAATCTGAATCAAATCATGAAGAGATATCAGACAACACCACATTAGGGACATTCTACCAAAATGCTGACCTGTAACTTCAAAAGTATCAAGGCCACGAGAATCAAGGAAAATCCGAGAAAGTGGTCCAGACGGAATGAGACTTAAGAGACCTGGTAACTAAATACAACCCATGATTCTGAGCTGGATTCTTTGGCTGTATAGGACATTATTGGGATATTTGGAAAATGGGGTCTGAAGACTAGATAGCAGTACTTTATCCACGTTAATTTCCAGACTTTGATGATTGTTATGGGCTGAATTATGACCCTTCTCAAGTTCGTATGTTGAAGTCCTAACTCCCAGTACCTCCGAGAGTGACTGTATTTGGGAATGGGGCCTTTAAAGAGATGATTAAGTTAAAATGAGGTTGTTGGCAGGGGGGTGTGGGGGGGATCTATTCCAATCTGACTGGTGTCCTTATAAGAAGAGGAGATTAGGACACACGGAGAAACACCAGGGATGTGCGTGCACAGACAGGAGGCTGTCTGCCTGCCAAGGAGAGAGACCTCAGAAGAAACCAAGCCTGCCAACACCTTGATCTTGGACTTTCAGCCTCCAGAACGGGGAGCTAAATAAACTGCTGTTGTGTAAGCCAGCCAGTCTGGGGTATTTTGTCATGGCAGCCCCAGCAAACTAATACCACGGCTATATTGTGGTTATGTAGGAAAATGTCCTTGTTTGTAAAAAAATTAACTCAAGTAACAGGGTGCTTACTCTCAAATGGTTCAAGAAAAAACATTCTTTGAAATTGACCTGTAAATGTTCTGTAATTTTGTGATTGTTTCAAAATAAATACAAATAAATATATATTTTTAAATTTTATATATATATATATAGGTATATATATACATATATACCCATATGTATATGGGCTTAAAAGTCCCCAATGAAAGTGTTTGCAGAGTTGAGAGAACAGAAAGGTTTCTGACACACACAAAGTGCTGCTTTGCTGTTCCAGATCACTGCCAATGACAGGCTGAAAGGAAATGGGTTTAAACTGAAAAATTAAATATAAGGGTGGAAATGTATATAATCTTCTTTTAATGAAATAGTCTATAAAGGCCTCTATAAATAGAAAATTCCTTAATTTTTTTCCCCCTCCTTAACTGACTCAGGCACCCGTCTTCATCCTCTGTAAGCTGTGGTCTCAAACTCTTTCAATCTTGTGAAGGTCCTCGATTACGTCAACCGGTAAAAACGGAGTCACTCTGGATAAAATAATCGTTCCGGATGAAATACAGTCATGTTCACTCAGCCCACCTTTTCCTTCCCTCATGAGCTCAGGAATTCTGGGATGTCCACAAAGTTTGTGAGGCCTCTTCCTACAAGGGCTCCTTTGGCTTTTTAGAAAGAGCTGTGTAGATTTTAGGTCTTTATCACTACCCACACCCAGGATTTCGTGAGCATAAATACGGGTCGGGGAGTGTCCATGGCAAAAAGGTTGGCAGCATGCTGACAAGAAGGCGGCACTGACACCTGGATGTTGCTGACCCTTCAGGGCTAGCCTTCAATTCCCCCCCAGGCTACACCTTGTCCTGGTGGTCCAGAAAACCTCTAAAGCAAAGATCACGTTGTAGTGTCTATCTGGGCCTTAACCAGAATACTTCTGAGCCTACCTTGGGGAGTTAGGGCACTCTGGGGCATTGACAGGAGTGGTACGTGTTGGAGAACTGAAGACCTGAACTGCCCAACTCAAGACGATCTAGACTGGGAGTTGGCACTCAGAAGGCTTCCAAGATAACAGTGAGCTCCTGAGTCTCTCCTGCTCCAAAAACCACATCCCTCTAAAACAGCCTCAGGAGGGCCGGGGTGGACTGCATTCTTGTTCAAAAGTATTCACTGCTCCTCTCCGGGGAAGGACTATACTTTCCTACTCCGTTGATGGCAGGCTTGGTCTCGAGATTTGTTCTTGGCTGTTAAAAAATGTCAAAGTGACACGTCACTTCTGGACAAAAGCTTTAAGAGCCAGTATGTGATTTGCTGTCACTTTTCCCTCTGTTACAAAACTGGCAATACTCCAGATAGACGCTACTGCATGAGTCTGATCCCAAAGATGATGGGGAACAGAGTTGTAGCTTACTCATGATGGACCTGTACATACTGTTAATGTAGTGTGGATTAAAAATAAATCTTTGGGTTGTAGGCCATTTAGATTTTGGAGTTGTTTGTTAACACAGCAAACCTAGCCCATACTAACTAATACACTATCCAGTTACCTAGAATCATTCCATAAAAAGCACAAAGTTTATTGTTCTAATAAGTACTTTGGAAAGTTGAGATTGAATACCATATATTTAGTCTGGCATTTTAAAAGAGATTCTGTAAAAACTTGTGCTGTATTGCTTTGGTCTCTGAAGTCATCATTTGCTGGAGAGCTAAAGGTAACAAGGTTTTAATACCCTTAGTTTGGGGTCAGAAACTTCACCTCAAAAGTATACATTCAAGCAGGGCTTTTCTCTTAACCTGCCAGTCAAAGAACACATGCTCATTTTTTGCCCTTCTTTATATCACAGGTTACATTATCCACATTTTAGGAAACAATGGTCCCCCAATCACAAATACCTGGAGGTCATAAGATCTTCTGTCACTTAGAGACCCATGACGCCAGCTATGTCTCAGTCCTAGTGAACTTTAAAGCACCAGAAAGTTCATGTTTCTAAGCCCCATCTGAGAACATGGCATTCAAAGGCCCTGTGTGGGTAAATCACACCATCACAAGCAGGGGGGGGAGCACTGGTCTTAGATGCTTGCTCCTATATTTGACTAGAAGAAAGATCCGATTCAGACGGCTATCGTCCTGGGAAATGACTATCTTACTATACCAAATTATAATAAAATTCATTTCTAAAACTCAACAGTAAGACCTAGACAATGTCCTTTTACAATTTGTTTAGTGATTTTTTTAAACAAAATTAATAAAAAATAGGAAAAGTATGTAACCATGACTATATAACAAAGCAGTTAGAGTTCTTCCATGGAGAAGAATTTGTTTTTCTTTCAGTGGACTAGATGTTAATTCCCAAGGGAATCATTTGGAAATTTAAAACAGGAGGTAACAGATTGTCCCCACTGGCTCAGAGAGGTTATTTGGCTAATATAATCGTGTTAATGACACTGGAATTTCACCCAGAAATAATAGCTCAGCTCTGCCAGGGATTGATGGGATTTTCTTTCATTCAAAAGGTCAGGCTAAGGTTTTTCTTAATTTCTGTAAAACAATATTTCTCAAACTGCACTCCTTGAAACAGCATTGTCCTGTAAGCTATTAATAAGAATTATGTGAGAGAGGGATGTTAATGAGTATTCTATGAGAAATTTTCAAATAAATTTGTGAAATGCTGAATACCATATCATCTCCTTGTTCCAAATGACATTAGCATATTAAGACCCTGAAAAGTCTTGCAGGAAAGGAACCTGCTTAACATCGTTTAACCAAGTGATTTACAAAATTATAGGGAACACCATAAAACATCCCTGGGAACTAATAATTCTCTGGATGTACTAAAAGATTAAATCTGTATAAGTACCACAGAATGGTCAGCAGGGTAGAGCCAATCCTCAAAACTGTCTCAGGTCCCTAGGGAATTCAGACTCTCTGTGACCAAAGACATACTAGTTGGAAGAGACACAACTTGGAGCAAGTGTAGCCCACATGATATCAGGCATGAAATGGTAAAACAGAAATGCTCCTAAACTATTCCTGTGGCACTGCAAGTAGGGAGTTGTTGGTGTCACACAGGAAGTGTCATCGGGCTACACAAGGGGTGGATCCATTTCCACTTCCACTGCAATTTGCAAGTGGTTCCAACCAAGAGAGATTCACACCCTCTGTTACCACCCCTAACCCGCAGCCTCAACACCGTAGTATGTAGAATGCTAATCCAACAGGAAGAGCATAGTTGGAGAGCATGAGGATTAGAGATACAGACATCTACCGCATGCGTCACAAAGCCATTCCTGGGGTTACCAGGCAGTCAACCATATGATATGTGATTAGCATTTGAGAGCCAGTGACCTCAACTGATTGCAATCTTCATCTCTGCTGGCTTCGGTTGTTCAGAACTGTCATGCTTCCTGTCCAGTATGCTACACGGGCTTCTGCTATGCTAAGTACAGATCTTTAAAGCTCTATCATCTCCTTGTGTCTTGAGAGTTCAGCAGACTCTTCTGAAGTGAGAACACAAATATTTCCTCCAAGGAGCACTCTTACTGGCTGGAGAGGGACAGATTCAAGTGTGTGTAACAGCCTCTGTGTTATATGTGCAATCACAACTTCCTCAGACCCTGAGCATATCCAACATTTTTTCACAAAACCTGAATTCCATTGTCTTCCACACCCATTATCCACAAGACATGTCTGTAAATCTCTGAACTTCCCTGGAAGTCACAGTTCAAGACAGGTTGTTAATACTGTGGTTTTCCAGATTCTTTGGTCCCTATGTACATCACTGGGTGCAAACAATTACTTGAGGGAATTACACATTTCACACATTACATTCAGTCCAGCTCAGTTCCAGACCATTTATAACTATGTACGTGATTTTCATTTCTGTGTATGGGTTTAGTTATTGTTAACAAAATTGTTATATGGAGATGCCAGGATAGGCTGACTACCTCCTTGGCCAATAGAGTCAAGAGTCTGAGTCACTTTGTAGAATGCTCTCCGGGCATGCTGAACATCACACCACACAACCACAGGTTTACTGTTTTCTTCCCGCCCTGGGGCATTCACACCCACACAGAAGTACTCTTTTTTTTTTAAGATTTTTTTTTTTGATGTGGACCATTTTTTAAGTCTTTATTGAATTTGTTAAAACATTGCTTCTGTTTTGGTTTTTTGACCGTGAGGCATGTAGGACCCCAGCACCCCGGCCAGGGATCGAACCTGCACCACCTGCATTGGAAGGCGAAGTCTTAACCACTGGACAGCCAGGAAAGTCCCCACACAGAAGTACTTTTAACTTTCAGGTCAAAAGACAGTATCAGTGAAGCCAATTGGCCCCCATAAGCTTTAGTACATTCCCATTTCAATTTTGCTACTCCCTTTCTCCTGTTTGCACAGGGAGTCCACCTTAACAAATCACCTTTTCCCACACAACACTAATTTTTTTCTACCCTCTTACAACCTGAAGATTTTCTCTCCTGACCACCTGAGCCTGAACTTTTCATCCCAGATCCCAAGTTCTCATTCACATGTGAAGTTACTGTCTTTGTTTAGGGGCTTCCTCCCCTTATCTGAGGCAATGGTCAGAATCTTTCACGGTTTCTGTTACTGAAAAGACCACCAGCCTTGCAGCTGAAAATTCTAACTGGAAGCAATAATGAATTTACAACACTTAGACCAAACTCTTGAAAAATAATTTAAATATAATTGATTGACTTTAAAAAAAAACTTTACAAATCATTACTAGATGATATCTTAATATTTTGGCTATAATATGTTGTTCCTAAAATCTTTTTCAAAATATTATTGTGACTAAATATAAGAGGGATTCATTAATGATTTTAATTATATTTTATTTGCACATTTAATAATATTTATTGTTTTAAACATATATTTTATTTATAATATTTTTAAATTATCCATAATTGTTTTATCTATTTTTTATACATATTCAAACTATATTTAGTGCTATACTCTTTTTTAAGACAAAGAGCTTCACAAAACATAAATCTTTGATGTAAATTTCCTCACATAGCAACCTTATTAGCAACAACTATACATTTATTTATTTATTTTAACTCTACATTTGTGTTTTCTATTTTTTTTAAATTTTATTTATCTTTTTGGCTGCATGGGGTCTTCATTGCTGCACGCAGGCTTTCTCTAGTTGTGGTGAGCGGGGGCTACTCTTCGTTGCACTGTGTGGGCTTCTCATTGCGGTGGCTTCTCTTGTTGCAGAGCATGGGCTCTACGCACGTGGGCTTCAGTAGTTGTGGCTCGTGGGCTCAGTAGTTGTGGCACACAGGCTTAGTTGCTTCGCAGTTTGTGGGATCTTCCTGGACCAGGACCCGAACACGTGTCCCCTGCATTGGCAGGGGGACTCCTAATCACTGCGCCACCAGAGAATTCCCTCAACAACTATACATTTAGATTCAATTTCTTTCACGTTCAAAACGACTTCCTCATACTAGGGCAAATCCATTTGGAAGTTATTACATCCCTAACACTGGAGTAGCATTTAGTGAGCCCAAAGAATAATGTTCTAGGCACTGGGAAATGGCTTAATAACTGTCATTCCTATGTGATGAAGAGGACCTCAAAAGGTAAAAACCTTCTATACGTTAAAAAAAACCAACAACCCCCCCCCACCACCACCATTTCTAGTTATGGGGAAAGGATGACATACTCTTCCCTTAGGCACTGATACTGCCTCTCCCTGTGGAAGTGAGGTTAGCCATCTCTGATTTTCTTCAGGCCCCAAAGTCCTCCTCCAGCCTAAACTGCCAGACACATTGGAGAAGGGGAGAGGAAGCACGGAGAAATACTGGGACGTGAGTGGAGAACACACAAGATAAGAGTTGCTTCTTTTTTGAGCCAAGGCCAAGAAAAATAGCCATTGGGGGAGGGGAACAGCAGGTACATGATATTAGGAGAAGGTAGTCAGGGCGATTTTGAAATTATCTTAGTCCATTTAGGCTGTTATAACAAAAATACCATAGACTGGATGGTTTAAACAACAACATTTATGTCTCACCAGAGAAACGGCTGGCAAGTCATCAGCAGATGTGGTGTTCAGGAAGAGCCCACTTTTTTGGTTCATGGGCAGCCACCTTCTCATTGTGTCCTTACATGATGTAAGAGATGAGGGAACTGTGTGGAGTCTCTTTTATAAGGGCACTAATCTCATTCATGAGATTAACCTAATCACCTAATCACCTGCAAACTGGTGCAGCCAATTACAAAAACTAAAAATAGAGCTACCATATCATCCTGCAATCCCACTCCTGCGCATATACCCAGAGAAAAACATAGTATGAAAGGATACATGCACCCCAGTGTTCACTGCAGAGCTGTTTGCAATAGCCAAGAGATGGAAGCAACTTAAACGTCCTTCGACAGAAGAATGGATAAAGAAGATGCATATACAGTGGAATATTACTCAGCCATTAAAAAGAATGAAATAATGCCATATGCAGCAAAATGGGTGGACCTAGAGATTGTCATACTGAGTGAAGTAAGTCACACAGAGAAAGACAAACATTGTGTGATATTGCTTATATGCGGAATCTAAAAAAAATGATACAAATGAACTTATTTACAAAACAGAAACAGACTCACAGACTTAGAGAATGAACTTATGGCTACCAGAGGGGAAGTGTGGGAGGGAGGGATAGTTAGGGAGTTTGGGATTGACATGTACACACTGCTATATTTAAAGTAGACAACCAACAAGGACCTACTGTATAGCACAGGGAACTCTGCTCAATACTCTGTAATAACCTAATTGGGAAAAGAATTTGAAAAAGAATAGATACATGTATATGAATAACTGAATCACTTTGTTGTACTCCTGAAACTAACACAACGTTGTTAATCAACTGTACTCCAATATAATATATAAAGTTAAAAAAAAACAAGGGCACTAATCTCATTCATGAGATTAACCTAATCACCTAAACACCTCATAACCTAACCACCTCCCAAAGGCCCCCTCACTTCCTAATACTGACACATATGAATTTTGGGGGAATGCAAACATTCAGTCCATAACAAGTATATTTAAAGAAATATAGTGTCATTATTTCAGGTACACACTACCAGGAAGCAGAGCAAGGAACTATAATTACATAAAGTTTCTTAAGGGAATTGCTTTCAATAAAACCTGAGTGACTTATAGTTAATGAATCAATTATTTAAGGATAAATGGGTATTTCTGAAGTGTGTAAGGGTGCTTAAACTGTTTTGTTCTCCTCAAAATTTCAGCAACTGCCTACGGTTTTGTTTATACCATTTATTTTCGGAGTAAAACTTCCTTTACAGCTTCTCCCAGCGGTGGCCTCCACTCTCCCTGACATAGGCTCTACCACAACAAGGTGTCAACCATGAGCTTCACCTTGAGCCTCCAACTGCTCTGGCACCACGGCACTTTATCACTGAGTTCTGTTAAAACCTTGAGGCCTGTTGTCTTCCTTGGCCATGGCCCCAAACAGAAGCAACTCTTACCTTCTTTGCCCCAAACAGAAGCAACTCTTACCTTCTTTGTTCTCCACTCGTGTCCCAGTGTTTCTCTGTGCTTCCAATCCCCTCCCCACTGCTTCCCTCCTTCCCAAAGTTTTCCCCCGAAACAAGCTCTCCTCCATCCTTTAACTATTCACAGAAAGCATCTTCCATCTCTTTTTCCTGGCTTAAAAGCTTTCTCCCCTAAGATTGTTGCTCTCAAAGATTATCAGGCTTCAGGAGACCATTCTAACTCATTTCTTACTCACTTTACACCTGGAGGTTGGGAAATGGGGTTAGCATTTTCTTAAATCACTTATGCCACTTCCAGACCATTATTTTTTCCTACTTAATAATAATCCCTGCTGAGTTTAGGATGCTGCCATTTGGCTACACCACTTTGGCCCTTCCTCAGCTCTGTCAGTTCTGATCTCCATTCACTCCACCCTCTTCTGCACAGTTTATGGTTCTCATTCTTCCTCAACTCTCCAAGTATAGCCACCAGCCTGTGTGACTTCACATGGGTGACCATCCAGGGCCCTAGATTCTTGGTTCCTCAGAGTTCCATTGATGGGAGGCTCCGTCATTCCATCTACTCCTTCTCACGTCACACTGAGGACATCATCATGTCTCAGAATTGCTCCTCTTTTGAATTCTTACTCTATACTCTCTCTAACCTCCTGGCCCCCCTTCCTTTAATCCCACTATTAGCAGTTCAGAAACCTCAGCAAGATTTTTATCCCCCCAACATCATCTTCTTCCAAACTATCAGTTTTTAATGCTGTCTTGGGTCCCAGCACCCACGGTCTATCATTACGCCTTTACCCTCCTTTATATTATTCTTCATTATAATAGTTAAAATCGGAATCACACTAGTTATTTACTCATCTAGGACTCTTCCACTAGAATATAAACTCCTTAAGGGCAGGGACTCCAGTTCACTGAGTCTAATAGGATGAACCACTAATGAAACTCACACATAGTATAGATTCACTAAATATTTGTAGAAGGAAGAAAAAAAAGGAGAGAAGAAAGGATACAGATATTTCTTCAATCTAGAGACTAAGATCTCCTTATTTAGTCCAACAAGTTTAAACCTGAAACAACTTTTCAGAAATGTGTATATTAAAATGACTCAGTAAATCTAAGAATATATTATTCAACATTAGAGGGTTGATTTAATCCTTACTGGTACATCTAATAAGATAATACTGGGCAGTCAATGATAAATGACTTAGAAGAATATTTAACAACATGAAAATTTACATATATATGGATAAGTATAAAAACCTATTACAGTACAGTATAGACTATAATCTCATGTTCATATAACAAAAAAAGACTAAAGAGAAAAATCTATGTGGCCTTGAATTTGGTGATGACTTTTTAGATACAACACCAAAATCATGATTCATGAAAGAAAGCAGTCTGACCTTATTAAAAAATTTTAAAATCCGCTCTGCCAAAGGCACTGTTAAGAAAACCAAAAGACAAGCCACAGAGAGGAAGAAAATATTTGCGAAATATTTTCACATGTCTGATAAAGGACTTACATCCAAACTATGAAAAGATCTCCTAAAACTCAACAATAAGAAAACAAACAACCCAATCAAAAAATGAGCAAGAAATCTGAACAGACACCTCACCAAAGACGGTATACGAACGGCAAATAAGCACATGTAACGATGCTCAACGTCAGTTGTCCTGAGGCGATGCAAATGAGAACAAGGATGAGATACCCCTACACAGCTGTTACAACGGCTAAAACCCAGAGAAACTAACCATCCCAATTACTGGTGAGGATGTGGAACAGCAAGGACGCTCATTAATCCCCAGTGAGAATGCAAAATGGTGCAGCCATTCGGAAGAGTTAGGCAGTTTCTCACAAGCCTAACAATCGCATTCCTGGGTGCGTAGTCACAGGATTTGAAAACGTATATCCACACAAAAACCTGCATGTGAATATTTACAGCAGCTTTAAAGTGAAAATCAGAAGCACTCAACTTGTCCTTCAATAGATAAATGGATAAACAAATTTTGGTATGATTCTCCAGTGACAAAAATGTGAAATATTCTTCAGTGAGGAAACGAAATGAGCTATCAAGTCGTAATAAAATATACACGAATGTATCTTAAATGCATTCTGTTAAGTGAAAAAGTCAGTCCGAAAAGGCTACATACTATACGATCTCAATTATAACATTCTGAAAAAGACAAAACAATTCTAAAAAGAGCAGTTGTTGGCAGAGATTGGGGGGGGTGGGGTTGGGTAAGAGGGTTGACAGGTGAAATAGAGAGGATTTTTAGGGCAGTGAAACTATTCTATATAAAATTATAATGGTGGATATATAATACCCTTGTCAAAACCCATTGAACTTTACAGCACAAAGAAGGAACCTCAACTGATGCAAATTTCTTAAAAAATCACTTAGGAGAGCCTACAGATCCTAGCATGGAATGCAGAATGTGACAAAAGAATCTAATTGTGTTACAAATGTGTGAAACAATTACAGTGAAAGGAGTAGGGGGAGAGGTGTTGAGTGAGTAACTTTAGAAATGAGTGAGAACCATAAGACTATAGGCAAAAGAAACTGCACATAAATACTGTGGTCTAGTTAATAAAGTTGGTTCCCATATGAATACCAGTTAACAATTCTAATTCTTCTATACATGTATGCTAGAACTGAACCATTATGCCCTTGCTCTGTCAGCTGAAAGGGCCTAAAAGCAAGGACACCCCAGTAACAATGAGCACACCTAACACCCAGATCTTGCTTCCTAATACCATTCTCTAATAAAAGGACCAGGATTCCTTGGAGAAATGGCTGACTAGGACCAAGACCATGAAGATAACCCTACACCATCTTGCAGTACCAGAAAGTAAGGAAGTACTCAAACAAACAGAACCACTTACAATTAGGGGGTAATGTCAAAAGGCAAGGACACAGAGCCAACTGAAAGAGCTCCCAATAGTGAAAGCTGGAAAAATTTGTGCAAGAAAATAAATAAAGCAGTATTGGATTATAACCCAAAGTACAAAAAAGTATATTCATAGGTATATTCACATACTCAAAGTGTATTCATATGTTCACAATGATAAATAAATAAATAAAAATAAAGCCAGCTAGATAGATAGATGGATGAAGAGGAAACAAATCTCTCATGCAGAAGAATCTCAAATAATCCATATAGACTCTCCATTCTCAAGGATGTGGACTTCCCTCTCCATAAGTCTGGGCTATGCATAGTGACTTCCTTCCAAAGAGGACAGGATGGCGAGAGGGAGAGAAAAGAGTCACTTTACAGGGGAGAAACCTGACAACTACTACTTCATCCAGGAGGTCAAGGTCAACATCAACGGTGATAAATCATGTGTATAGTTTGCATCCTTGATACGATGGG
This sequence comes from Neophocaena asiaeorientalis asiaeorientalis, assembly GCF_003031525.2. NCBI lineage: Eukaryota > Metazoa > Chordata > Mammalia > Artiodactyla > Phocoenidae > Neophocaena > Neophocaena asiaeorientalis. The sequence goes on from NW_020174553.1 coordinate 4,907,869, forward strand.
ATCAGAATGCATTTTACCTCCATGGTCTTCCTTTCGACAACCCATAATCCCAGTCTAATCATGAGAAAACATCATACAAATTCCTAGTTAAGGGATATTCTATAAAATGCCTGATCAGTACTCCTCAAAACTGTCAAAGTCATCAAAAACAAGGAAAGTGTGGGGCTTCCCTGGTGTCGCAGTGGTTGAGAGTCCGCCTGCCGATGCTGGGGACGCGGGTTCGTGCCCCGGTCCGGGAGGATCCCACATGCTGCGGAGCGGCTGGGCCCGTGAGCCATGGCCGCTGAGCCTGCGCGTCCGGAGCCTGTGCTCCGCAACGGGAGAGGCCACAGCAGTGAGAGGCCCGCGTACCGAAAAAAAAAAAAAAACAAGGAAAGTGTGAGAAAATGTCATAGCCAAGAAAGACCTAAGGAGACAGGATGACTAAATGTAATGTGGTCTCATGGATGGGATCCTGAAACAGAGAAAGGATACTGGGTAAAAACTAAGGAAGTCTGAATAAAATATATTACTTAATTAACAACATATAAATATTGGTTTATTAATTTTAACAAAGACACCATACTAATACAAGATGTTAATAATAGAGAAACTGGGTACAGGGTATATAGAAAACTCTATATTGTACTCTCCTGGAAACTCATCTGTAAACCTAATACTTTTTTAAATGTATATTTAAGAAGGAAGAAAAAAACTGCAAAGATAAGCCCTGAAACTTTATCAGTGACTGTGCTTTAGTTATGGAATGACAAATGGCTTTCTTTTTGGTTGTCTGTATTTTAAAAATAATACTATTGGATTTTGATTTTTAGCTCTTGAAGGCTTGACATTAGCCTAATAGGTTTAACATCTGGTCTCTTTCTTCTTCAGATACAGTTTGGGCGCTTGTTAAGCAAGTGACACCTGTTACTACCTCCAGGGAAGGAGTCCCAGAATGTCAACCCACTGCATGGTTTGCAGGTTGCATGGGCTGCAGGTTGCATGGTTGTATGGGTTGCATGGTTTGCAAGTTGCATGGTTATATGTGTTGCATGGTTTGCAGGTCGCATGGTTGCATGGGTTGCTGAGAAAAACATGACTCCCACAGACACTGGATGGAACAACACTCAGAGAACAGACAGAGCAAGATCAGCCTTGATAGCGAGTGTGGGTGCCCCATGGCCAGCGCACCTTGACCCACAGCTGACACAGGTCTGCACACACCCCTTCTGTGATAGAGGCAAAGGACCCCCTTCTCTCCCCACCAGGAACAAACACAGCAGTGGGGTTGTCCAGGTGCCATATGCACACACTTGAAGCAGAACAAAGAAATACACATCAAACCTAGAACAGGAAAAGAGATTCACAAATAAGGCAGTATGCTCAGCACAGGTGGTGAGGGCTCCAGGTAAGGAAACGTTCCAGGCCCGAGGCACGCTCTTATGCATCCCTGCGAGGTCAGCAGGCTGTGCGTGACTGCACTTCCCCAAACCCCTCATTCATAGCAATATACCCCGGACAGTGTAACTTCCTTTAGAAAAATGAAATAAATGAAATATAATGATCTCATAATGAGTGATAGAGGTAAGCCATTTTAAACATCAGGGGAATGCCGTGAGCCATTATTTTTAGAGAAACAATTATTTCTGCAAATTAAATTTTAGGAATCATGCCAGAAAGATAGCTGCAAAACTAATAACGCCTAGTAGAAGTAAAATCTCAAGCTCTTCAGAAAGACAATCCTCTACCTATGTTACAGAAGCCAGAGGGAGACCAACAGAGCAGAATTTCTTTCACAGAGGATGGCAGTGTGTCAGAGGGGATATGAGTAGACATCCGTCTTACCCTTGGTTGATAAAGGAATCCCTCTAAACTTGCCCTTCACATCTGCCTGAAGTGCCAGACCCCGGTGACAGCAAGTTTATTTGCCATCAACGTGGCTGGGTTTATTTCCAGATAGATTCCAAAGTCAAGTTACGTAAATTGAGACTAAATTACTCTATGATGATTTGTTTGCTGTTTGTAAACAATCAGTGAAGAATAATTGTGAAGAATAAGTGTGAATAATTGAGGAGATGAATATTACTTATAAAATGTCTACTATCTGTTTGTTAAACTCTAGAAAGGCTCTATAGAGGCACAGAAGTTCAGAACATACATTCATATTCTACCCTGAGCAATTATTTAACTTTTCAGTGCCTCAGTTTCTTCATCTGTAAAATGGAGATATTTGTAGTCTCTATCTCTAGCTGCTGCAAGGGTTCCATTGAATTAATGCGTGCTAATTAATGCGTGCTAAAAAGTGCTTAGAATGGTATCTGGCATGTAGCTAGTTCTATATAAATGTTAGCTGTTAATTTAAGTACAGGCACTCAGTGGCTTTTGACCGTCTCCCTTTTACTCTTTCACGTTCCACTCAGATCTCCAAACCCAACATCATTTTGCCCACATCCCCTGTCACTCGCTTCTCCGTGGCCCAGCCATCTTCTGAGTTACATGTGAACAAAGCCTATTGATCCTTTCCTTTCTCACTCCTTTTGCTGTGGGAATTATTACATTCTTTAAGTCTCCCTTTGGTTATGGTTCTTGCATTTTTTTCCCCATTGCCATCACTAACACTGAAATCAATAGTCTATTAACCTGTTATTCTACTTCCCTCATCCACCCCAATCACTCATACCTCGATGCCAGGTTAAATTTTCTTTTTACCTTAATAACAACTTCGTTGAGATATAATTCACATTTCTTAAAGCTCACACTGTTGAAGTGTATTTCTCAATGGTTTTTAGTATATTCACAGACTTATGCAACTATCACCATTATCTAATGACAAAATGTTTTCATCAGCTCCCCCCAAACCCCATACCCATTAGCACTCACTCCTATTTTCCCCCAGTACAGCCACAGACAACTCCTAATCTGCTTTCTATCTCTATACACTTGCCTACTCACACATCCTCATCAACGCTTATTACCCATCTTTTAAATTACAGCCATTCTATAGAGGTATAGAGGTAACACTATAGGTATGGAGTGTTACAGTTTTGGTTAATATTTCTCTAATGCCTAATTTCATGTGCTTTATTGACCACTTGTATATATTCCTTGTATGTAGTCTTTAGAGAAATGTCTATTCAATTTTTTGAAACTGGGTTATTTGACTTTTTATTGTTGAGTTGCAGGAGTTCATTACATATTCAGGATACAAGTCTCTTATCAGATAAATGTTTCACAAATATTTTCTCCCATTCTCTGGATTGTGTTTTCAAGTTCTTGATGCTGTCCTTTGAAACACAAAGGGTTTTCATTTTGATGCACTCCAATGTATCTGATTTTTCTTTTGTTGCTTATGCTTTTGGTGTCATATCTAAGAAACCACTGACTACCTAAGGTCATGAAGACTTACTCCTATGTTTTCTTCTTAGAGTTTTATAGCTTTACCTCTTACATTTGGGTCTATGGTCTGTTTTGAGTTAATTTTTGTGTAAGAAGTTAACACTCTAGCTTCATTCTTTTGCATGTAGATAGCCAGCTGTACCAGCACCATTTGTTGAAAATATTATTCTTTCCCCATTTTGAGTTGTCTTGGTACCTTTGTTGAAAATCTGTTGACAATAAAGTTAAAGGTTTATCTCTGGACTTTCAATTGTATTCCATTGACCTGTTTCTCTTTATGCCAGTACCACACAGTCTTGATTACTGCAGCTGTGTGGTAAGTTTTGGAATCAGGAAGTATGAGTGAGTTCTCCAATTTTGTTCTTCTTTTTCAAGATTACTTTGGCTATTCTGGGTCCTTTGCCTTTCCATATGAATTTTAGGATCAGCTTGTCAATTTCCTTTTTCTTTTTTTTTTTTTTCTTTTTTGGCCATGCCAGGAGGCTTGCGGGATCTTAGTTCCCTGGCCAGGGATTGAACCTGGGCCCTCGGCAGTGAGAGCACAGAGTCCTAACCATTGGATCGCCAGGGAATTCCCAACTTGTCAATTTATGCAAAAAAAAAAAAAAAGGCTAGGATTTTGACAGATTGTATTGAATCTGCAGGTCAGTTTTGAGAGTATTGCCATCTTAACACTGCATTTTCCAATTCATGAACATGGAATGTCTTTCCATTTGTTAGGTTTCTTTACTTTCCTCCAATAATGTTTTATAATTTTCAGAGTACAACTTTTACACTTCTTATGTTAAATTTATTCCTAAGTATTTTATTCTTTTTGATGCTATTACAAATGGAATTTTCTTAATTTCATTTTTGAATTGTCTCATTGCTAGAGTACAGAAATACAATTAAATTTTCTATATTGATCTTGTATCCTGAAACCTTCCTTAACTCATTTATTATTTCTAATAGTTTTAGGATTCTTTAGGAAAAAGGTCTACATACAAAAAAATCATGTTATCTTCAAATAAAGATAGCTTACTTCTTCCTTTCCAAGGAATACCTTTTATTTTTTTCTGGCCTAAGTGTCCTATCTAGACCCCCAGTACAATGTTGAATAGAAGTGGTAAGCACAGACATGCCTATTTTCTTCCTGATTTTAGGGAGGAAATCTCCAGACGTTCACCATTTAGTATAATGTTTGCTGTGGGTTTTTTATAGATGGGCTTTCATAGATGGATGTATTTGATATTTGGGAAGAGTGTGAATTTGGCAAGGAGGTAAGAAGGCAGACTATGGTAGGCAGGACTTTTCTGCTCTCATCTCCAGAAACTATTAACATGATGATGTTTCATTTCTGTGATTATGTTATGTTCTTTGGCATAATCTAGGCAGGCCTGAACTCATCACAAGCCCTTAAAATCATGGAGCTTTCTCCAGCCAAAAGCAAAAGAGTCAGAGAAATTTAAAACACGGGAAGAACTCAGTGTGCCATTGTTGGATTAAAGATGGAAATGGCCCCATGAGAAGGAATGCAAGCAGCATTTAGGGACAGAGAGCAGCCCCTTGCTGACAGCCAGCAAGGAAACAGGGAACCTCTGATCTACAGCCTCAAGGAACCCGATTCTGCCAACAATATGAATGCGTTTGGAAGCAGATTATCTCCCAGAGCCTCCAGATAAGAGCCCAGCCCAGCCCAGCCGACACCCTGACTTCAGCCTTGTGAGATCTTATACATAGGATGTAGTTGAACCCACCTAGACTTCTGATCCATAGAACTGTGTGCTCACGAGTGTGTGCTGCTTTTTTTTTTTTTTTTTTTTTTTTTTGCGGTACGCGGGCCTCTCACTGTTGTGGCCTCTCCCGTTGCGGAGCAACAGGCTCCGGACGCGCAGGCTCAGCGGCCATGGCTCACGGGCCCAGCCGCTCCGTGGCATGTGGGATCTTCCCGGACCGGGGCACGAACCCGTGTGCCCTGCATCGGCAGGCGGACTCGCAACCACTGCGCCACCAGGGAAGCCCTGTGTGCTGCTTTAAGCTTTGAAATTTGCAGTCATTTGTTATGCAGCAATAGAAAACTAAGACAAGGACTGATAAGATTCATTCACTGCAGCAGAGGAGGTCAGGGTGTAGGCAGTGTGCTAGGCAGTGCCGCGGATCTGTCTCTTGCTTCAATAGTGTTTGGGTGAGACAGACCCACAGGGACATCCCCTGCTCCAGCCTCCGATCACCCTCCAACCTTTTTTCCAGTCGCAACCTTCAGAATCAGCCACTTAGCTACCCTTGGTCACCGGGACCAGCCAACACCACTTTTTGAGCTTAACTGCTTTCTACCGATCAACCACGAGTTTCCAGATTCGTCAGAATTATCCCACTGAGGTGGAGGCCACTGTCAACCCCCTGGCCGACACGCATCTGCGGGCCTCCTACACCTCTCTCTCTGTGAGCTTCTATTTCGACTGTGACAACGTGGCCCTGGAGGGCATGGGCCACTTCTTCCGTGAATTGGCCAAGGAGAAGTGCGACGGAGCCAAGCATCTCCTGAAAACACAAAACCAGCGTGGCGGCCGCGCCCTCTTCCAGAACGTGCGGAAGCCATCTCCAGATGAGTGGAGTAAAATCCAGGATGCTATGGAAGCTGCCGTGCTCGTGGAGGAGAACATGAACCAGGCCCTTGTGGACCTGCGTGCCCTGGGTTCTGCCCGCGCAGACACCGCCTCTGTGACTTCCTGGAGAGCCTTGTCCTAGATGAGCAGGTGAAACTCATCAAGAAGATGGGTGACCACCTGACCAACCTCCAATTGCCGGCTGGTCCCCAGGCTGGGCTGGGTGGGTCTCTCTTGGAAAGGCTCACCCTCCAGCACGAGTAGGTGCCCCTGGAGCCCAGCGGCCTTTGAGGAGCCCCCCTCTGGCGTCGGGGTTTCTGCCTGAAGCCCCTCCCTGCATCCACTAGGCAGCTTTTTAACCGCCCTGGAGCTCTCTCCCAAGCCTTGGACCAAATGGAAACCATAAAGCTTTTTACAGAAAAAAAAAAAAAAAGAGCGGGGTATAGTAAGTAATGCGTTACGCTTGGAATACATTGGAGACACTTGGAAAAGCAAGCATTGCCGGCCAGGCGATTTCTCAGCCATGTGAAATCCTTCCTTTATTTGGAAAGTCTTGGACTTGGAACTGTCACTGGTGTTCCTATAGTCTGGCACCTCAAAAGCATGACCATTTAATTTTATTCTCCACAGATAATTTACAAACATTCAACAAGGGAAGGAAATGGAAGCAGGAAAATTTTTATAACTGGCTTCTTTGGTCAGAGGAATTGTGCTTCCTCACTGCTTTGTAACTTGCCCACTAGAGACTAAAGGAAAACTCATTTGGATGTGTACCAAATAAGCAGAAGCTTACAACTGGATATTATAACTGTCCATTACTTATCTTACTCAAGAGGGATTCGATTTTTCTCAGCCATCAAAAGTGGAAACAACACAAGTGTCCACCAACAGATGAATGGATAAACAAAACGTGCTGTATACATACAGTACAGTATCATTCAGCTTTAAAAAGGAAATAAATTCTGATATGCTAAAACACAGATGACATTATGCTCAAAGACATCATGCTAAGTGAAACAGACCAGTCACAAGAGGACAAATGTTGTATGATTCCACTTATACAAGATATCTAGAGTAGTCAAATTCACAGAGACAGAAAGTAGAACGGTGTTATCCAGGGGCTGGGAAGGGAGGAATGGGGAGTTGGTGTTTAATGAGTTCAGGGTTGCAGTTTTGGGAGATGAAGTTCTGAAGATGGTTGGTGGTAATGGTTGTGCGACAATATGAATGTACTTAATGCCAATGAATACAGTTAAAAGTAATTAAAAGGTTAAATTTTATGTTATGTATATTTTACTGCCAATTTTTTTTTTTAAAAAGGGATTACATCAGCTTCCCTTCTTCAGAAACCATCATTCAGTTGTGTTAAAGGAATTTCACTGTGGGTGACGTTCTATAATAAAACTCCTTCTATTCTCATCTACTTATTTGTGTGAAAAATTTTCTCAGGATTTACATCTTATATAACACAAAATAGGAATACAATTACTGCTAAATCTTGTGTCTTTCTACCAACTCTTGGATACATAAATTCATTGAAACCAAGCAGTACTGTCCCAAGAAGTGATGCATTTCATTTGCAATAAAATTTTACTTTGTATGTTTAGTTCTATTGATCAAAATGTGGAATACGTATGTTCTTTTGACCAACTGTGCACTAATAGTAGGTGTAATAGTAATTAAATTTTAAATTTTAATAAAATAGACATATCAGGGGCTTCTCTGGTGGCGCAGTGGTTGAGAGTCCGCCTGCCGATGCAGGGGACACGGGTTCGTGCCCCAGTCCGGGAGGATCCCACGTGCCGCGGAGCGGCTGGGCCCGTGAGCCATGGCCGCTGAGCCTGCGCGTCTGGAGCCTGTGCTCCGCAACGGGAGAGGCCACACCAGTGAGAGGCCCGCGTACTGCAAAAAAAAAAGACGTATCATAGGAAATAAAAATTAATATTAATCTATACCCATGATTATGGAAAGAGTTGTGATAGATCAGTAAAAAACTTTCTACCAGGAAGTATAGTTGTCCCTCCGTATCTGAGGGTGATTGGTTCCAGGTGCCTCCATGGATACCAAAATCCTCAGGTGCTCAAGTCCCTTGGTAGTACAAAGAAAAGAGCTGGCCCTCCATATCCGTGGGTTTCCCATCCACGGACTAAAACCGCTTTTGATTCATGGTTGGTTGAATCTGAGGATGCAGAAAACTGTGGATACAGAGGGCCAACTATATATTATTATAACTTTTGAAGGAAGAGGGAAATGCACAGATACGGATAACAGACTTGTCATTGCCAATGAGGAGGGGTGTGGGGGAGGGAAGGCCTGGGAGTTTGGGGTTAGCAGAGACAGACTATCACATTTGGGATGGATAAACAACAAGGTCCTACTGTGTAGCACAGGGAACTATATTCAATATCCTGTGACAAGCCATATGGAAAAGAATATGAAAAATAATATATATATGTATAACTGAGTCACTTTACTGTACAGAAGAAATTAACACAACATTGCAAATTAACCGTACTTCAATAAAATTTAAAAAAATGTATCAGAAAGAGGGAAATGGAAATCTAGCCTAAATTGAAAACTAGAGCAATGCAAAATTTCTGCTTATTAATGACAATTTTGTTCTTTTAAATAGGTGATGGTAGGTGATGGTATATTTTAATAGGTGATGGTATATCTCAAATGCTATCGTACTTTGATTCCATACTAGATACATTTAAAACTAATGTAAACAATTTTATTTTAAAATCAAACTGGAAGTTATGCACTCTTTCTGATAACTGTACTTTCTTCTGAAAATTTATACTGTTTATTTCTATTCTTCTAGGGGTTTTCCTGGAAATTTTATGGTGAGTACCTAGCACAGTGCAGACCATGATTAACATATTGACCTTAACTCAGATGATACAAAGATTTAAAAACACTTTAATTTTAACCACCCCTCCCAATTTACATAATACTAGTTGTCAAGTATTTTAATTCTGCCCTTTAATTCTCACAGATATGATTTTATACAGATCATGTTTGTTTAGACTTATTTACAGGTTTATCAGTTTCTTTGTTCGCCACTCCTTGCATGCCTTTTAGAATAATCTTTCTTCTTCCTTAAATGCTGCCTTCAGAAGTTCTCAAGTATAGATCTGTTCATAAATTCTCTCCATTTTTGGTTATGAAATGTCTTTATTTTGCCTTTCTTCTTAAAAGGTAGTTTTGGTGGATACAGAGAGGTTTTTTTTTTTCCCCAGCACTTTGAAGATATTATTCCACTTTCTTCTGCTTCTATTGTTGCTATTGAAATCACTGTAGATGTCAAATGTCTAATTGTCTTTTCTCTCTAGGATTTATTTTGGGGTTTTGGTGTTCTAGTTTGATTATAACCTTTCCAGGTGTAAAATTTCTTCTGATTTATTCTTCTTGGTATGAATAAGTGAATTCATGTCATCCATCAATTCGTTATCTCTTTGAACATTGCTTCTTCTCCATTCTCTTTATATTCTCTCTCTGGGATTCAAATTATAAATTTGTTCACCCAGTTTCTCAAACCTTTGGGTACATATGAACCACATGGGGAGTTTATTGACCAATGCAGATTTGGATTCAAGAGGTCATCAGAGAGGCTGAGTCTGAATTTTTTTTGTTTTGTTTTGTTTTTTTTGTTTTTGGTTTTTTTTTGCGGTACGCGGGCCTCTCACTGTTGTGGCCTCTCCCGCTGTGGAGCACAGGCTCCGGACGCGCAGGCTCAGCGGCCATGGCTCACGGGCCCAGCCACTCCGCGGCATGTGGGATCTTCCTGGACCCGGGCACGAACCCGCGTCCCCTGCATCGGCAGGCGGACCCTCAACCACAGCGTCACCAGGGAAGCCCTGAGTCTGAATTTCTAACAATCTCCTAAGCAGGGCTCTTGCTACTTTTCCATGTATTATACTTCAAGTAACATGATGTTAGACCTCCTCTTTCTATCCTCCACATCTCTTAACATTTCTTTCCTATTTTATACCTCCTTATTTCTCTGTGTTGTATCCCAGTTAATTTCTTCAGGTCTGTCTCTCAGTTAACTTATTTCTCTTATCTTATATCTAATTTGCTCTTTAACCAATCTGTTCATTTTTCAACAACTACATTTTGTATTTCTAAAAATTGTATTGTTCATTCATACTGTTTTATATATGCCCAGACATTTTAAATAGTGCCTTGTAGTTTGCACATTTTGGTTATTCCATCTTCTATTTTTTCTTAACTTTATAAAATATTATTTGATGTTCTACATCTTATGGAAGTCTATTTTATGATTCCCATGTTCAGAGTCTTGAGGGTCTCATATGTCATAGGTTACCTAGACTAACTCTCACTCATGTAGTTTAGTTCCTTTGCATGTTTAGTAATCTTTGATGGTAGGCTTATATTTGGTTGATTTTAATGAGTGGAAACCTAAAAGCCTAAAATGAAGATATTTAGCAAGAATTTGGTTTCCTTCAGCCTTGAGCTAGGAGAGGCTACCAAGCTGTGACCACTCAGGCCACCTTCAAGTTTCCTAGGCTTATTCTGGACACTCAGATTTAGCAACTTCCCACCCCTACCTCGTCACCAGGCCAAGGCACAGTTTCTTGGAAGCAGTGACAATTCGTTTCCTGACTTTGGAGAAATCCCTACTTTCCCCTGTGTGTTTGCTGTTTGCTGACTCCTCACAGATTTTCTTTTTTTTATCTTTTTCTTAACCCTAGATCTTTTGAGATTACCCTGAATTCCTTCAAGCCCCAAAACACCAAAAATTATGTCTCATGAAGTATCTAGGCTTTTTCCCCAATGAGAAGACCCCCTCCACAATACACACAGATATAAATATTCAATATGTTACACTCCCAGAACTATAAGTTATGAAAAGAATTTTAGGGGCTTCCCTGGTGGTGCAGTGGTTGAGAGTCCGCCTGCCGATGCAGGGGACGCGGGTTCGTGCCCCGGGCCGGGAGATCCCTCACAATTGGGTATGTGTGACCCCACAACTCACTACATGGTTATTTCCCCAGGTCCTGAACATAATGTTTGAATACATTTCAGTAGCTGGAAAAATAATCACAGTAGATTTCCAACTCATAGAGTAAGAAAATAGGTCCACCTGGAGCCTGTGTATCTCTCTTTTTGTACAGAATAGTAAATCAAGAGCAATACTACACCCCTAGGAGCATAGGGATTATTGCTACCGTTGAAGGCTAGAAAATGCAGGGTGGTAATTCTAACATGCCCAGTTTAATTCTCTAGTTTAGTTAATGCAAAATATCATTGATTCTGAGAAAGTAATAGTGAATTTTCATAACTTGAGCTAGTTGATGATGCCAACAAATGTTGCTATTCCAGATGTACTCTTTTTCTTTATTTTATTTTATTTCATTTTTGGCTGCATTTGGTCTTTGTTGCTGCGCGCAGGCTTTTCTGTAGTTGTGGCAAGCCAGGGCTGCTCTTCCTTGTGGGGCACGGGCTTCTCATTGTGGTGGCTTCTCTTGTTGCAGAGCACAGGCTCTAGGCACGTGGGCTCAGTAGTCGTGGCTAGTGGGCTCTAGAGCGCAGGCTCAGTAGTTGTGGCACACGGGCTTAGTTGCTCCGCGGCATGTGGAATCTTCCCGGACCAGGGCTCAAAACCGTGTCCCCTGCATTCGCAGGCGGATTCTTAACCACTGTGCCACCAGGGAAGCCCCAGATGTACTCTTTTTAATGGACTAAATTAGTATAGCCAGTGATACCTGGTAAGCAGCTACTGATCCAGTGATTTTCTTTTCAAATCTCCACAAGCAGAAAAAACCACCAGAAACCATTAGATTCCCCTGAAATAGAGAGTAGTACATCTTTGTTATCCTACCTCAGGAAACATCAACTTCCCAGCCCTGTGCCACAATTTAGTTCCCAAGGATCCTGACTGTTTCCGAGGCTACAGCATATCTCACTGGTCCACCATATTGATGATAACAATAACATCACCTGAAGAGCAGGAAGTAGCAAGTTGCCTGGAGGCTCAAGCTAGACACAGGCTCATCAGAAGACAGTAGGTAGGTGTCACAAAGTTAGAGGGATCTGATAGTTCAGTGAAGTTTTTGGCAGATGGGCAACCTCGTACAAGGCCGGATATCCCCTTCAAAACTAAAAGTAAGTTGTAGTTTCACGTACATATAAGTCTTGGTGGGATCCTTGCATTTTGGAAGCTATATATACTGTATTTACAAGGTAACTGGTTTATATGGTGATCTGACACTACTTAATTTGAATAAGGCTTAGAGCAAAAGAAGAGTTTTTTATCTTGTCCAAGCTATACTGCAAAAGCTCTGTCCTTTGATCTCCACGACTCAGCCAATTCAATGGGGTATGGTAGTTTAAATGCCTTGGGCAGATTAAGATAATGTATGAAGCTTGTGGCAAAATCCCAGCAGAAGAGTCATAGTGAAGGCTCCCAGAAATTTTGAAGAAAGCCATGTCCCCTTTGGTGTATAACTACTTTTTTGGAAAACAACTGTTTGCTTGTCACTGAATCCTGCTAACCATAGAACATCTGGTGATCAGGAACCTCAGTTTCTTACTGAGTCCAAATGCGTACTGCTCACTGCACAACAGGGCAATAAATCGAGAGATGAGTTGCTGGGGCAAGGAACAGCAACTTTCATAGAAAAGCCAGCAGACGGAGAAGACGGTGGACTCATGTCCCAAAGAACCATCTTGCCTGAGTTAGGATTCAGGCTTCTTTTATACTCAAAGGGGAGGGAGTAAAGTCAAACATTTCCTGGTTCTGGTCAGCCTCCAGAGAGGATGTGTTAATTTCTTCCTTCCTGCAGTCGTTTACAGATGGGCCTGGTCAGGATGTTTCCTGTGAGCTAAACAAAGGTATTTTAGCTTAATGCTCATTACCTGGGAGGCAGGGTTCCCAGAGATGGGCCATTACGTATAATTTAAGCTTATAGGCAACATCCCTTTAGTGATTAACTTGTAATAAAATACAAAGGTTCTTTCCTATTACAAGTTGACCATCATAAACTTGGAGTTTTCAGATCTACCTAGTTCTAAAACTGGCTGTAAGTAATATACTCCACAATCAAGGAGAAATTAGTGTATTAGAGACCAGCCTTAGGAAGATCCTCAAGGAAAAAACTGAAAAAGAACATTGTCCACTTTCCTAGCAGGGCTACATCTCCCAAGCTGCTGTCCCTCCCTCAGCTCACTTCATGGGCTCACACTGCTGCATGGGAAGTTTCCTATGACTAGCTGATATGAAAGAGAAATCTGTGGCTGACAACAGGCAAAGGTAGGCCACCATGATATTAGAGCCCACCCTGGGGTAGACCTGAAGAGAAATGAAGTAAAGGAAAGAAATAGTCCCAGTGGGCAGAGCTTCAAGTACTTTTTCTGCCCACATTGCCGAAAAGAAGGTCCTGATTGGTTTGACTGGATGGGTTGTCAAGTTCTTAGAAGAGACAGGATCAGAGGACTGACGACAAGGAGAGTATCTGTATCTCATATTGATGCTGATTATAATGCCTTTACTGCAGAGAAGCTGCTTGGTAATTAAGTGGCGCTCAACTAGCCTGTGGTACCAGTTAGCCTCTTTCTCCAGCCTGCCAATCCTGCTCCCTGGGCTTCTGCACAGTCATCCACATTGGCAGGGACAGAGGTAATACACAGACTCATCAAGAAGGACCTATTCTCACTATGACTGTCTGGCTATTGTCCCAGTCAGTCAGCAAATCTGCCAACTACAGCCCATACCCTCCAATATGGTAGAACACTTAATTGAACCACGAAGCCATCTTATGGCCGATTAATTATGCTGAATCCTGCTACATCCCCTGGAACAAACACTTATTCTGAGTTTGGATATGCCTTTCATGTTGGACAGTCTTTTCAATACCATGGACTTACTAGATGGGTTTTTCATCCTAACGGAATGTCACACAACATTGCTTCTGGCCAAAAAAAGTCCTTTTATTGTAAAAAGAAATAAGTCAATGCAATAAAAATTCACTGATCACATCTGTTTCCCCATCTCCCAGATGTAGCTGGAATTGCTTACTAAATATCCAGTTATCATGTCAACCGGTACACAACATTTTTCAAGCTTGAAATGCTGTCCTACAGGTTATGGTAAACGCTCTGAAGAGGACTGGCTAGAAGACGTGAGTCCCAGCACCAGAGGGGAATGAGATGGGCACATATTTTAGTTACACCCAATGACTCATTCACAAAATATTTGCTCCCAATCTCCATGACTTTTTACTCTGCTGACTTAGAGTTTTCAATATCCAAAGGAGAAATGATTCTATCAAAGGATTTAACAATAGTCCCCCTAAATTAGAGGTGGCAACTATCACCTGTTCATTTACTCCTCCTGGGGACGCTAGATAAAGCAGCAAAAAAGTGATGCTAGGTCCTGGCTCCCTTGGGGAAATAGAGTGACTGCTGCAAAACAGGGGCATGAAGGAGTATGGCTGGAACCCAACTGATCCTAAGGTGCCTCTGTTAAGTCAAGAGGTAAAGAGTAATGGAAGAGTCCTGCAGTTCAAGACAGATTGGACATCAAGAGCCCAGATGCTCAGGAATGAAGGTTTCAGTAAGAAACCCAACAATCGGAGGTGCCGGCTGAAGGCAACATCAACCATGGCTCATGCCAGCTGCGTAATTTCTTCTTGCTGTGTTATGTACACATTAATATTCCTACATAAATGCCCTTCTCTTTTTTTTTTCCTTTTTCCTCAGGATGGTTCATTTTACTACTTTGTACTTGTACTATATTGCAGCATTTGAGATGGTAACCTAACTGAGATCCTAATTAAACTTTAGATTCTTCCCTTTGAGAGTTTCTGACCATTCTAAGGATGATTATATAACATTAAGCAATTTTTTGGAAGTGTAAGTATGGGACTAGATTTTTATTTCTGTGCACAAAGCACATAACACAATATAAAGGCAGACTATATACTTGAATAAATGTTTAGTGAGTGAATATATGGGAGGGAAGGATTAATGACCAGGTGGATGGATGAATGGATGGATGGATAGTAACAGGAGAGAATAAATGTATGTGATCTTTTCTCTTAAGGGGAATTCTACCCTCTGTTTCTTCCACGTGGAAGTTGTACTAGACATATACGTTAGAGCAACTCAGTCTATTGTTTATGTCTATCTGTAGTTCATATCATCCATACATTTAATTGAGTTACATTATAGTTTTCTTCAGATATATTTTTCAGTTCATTAATTCACTTTTCAGCTGAATCTAATATTCTGTTTAATATACTCTGAGTTTTTATTTAAATGATTACATGTAAATTTCTAGAGGTTCTCTTTGATACTAGCCATTTCTTGTTCTTTTGTATTTCTTCTTTTAATCATTTTAATTCACCTTTTAAAGTCTGAGACTGAACCCTCTGATACAGTTTGAGATTTTTAAATGTAACATCTGAATTTCTTCAGGTTATGATCCTGATGTTTGTTTACTGCCTTTGCTGATTTTAGTTCAGGGTGAATTATTTCCTTAAGTATTTTGTAATTTTAGATTGTGAGCTCATCTTCAGAGTGTCTATTTCTGTGGGAAATCTCTGTGGCCTGGGCTGGGTGTTTGCTCTTTCCAGGTACTCATGGGTTTCACTGACCTGTGACTTCTCATGTTGATTTTCAACTTGTGGGTTCACAAATCATACAGAGCAGTATACATTTGAACCACAAACCCACGAGATTAACAAGCCAATGATTATGAAATTCTTCATGGAAGACTGACCTACAGCAAACATGCTTAGTTTTAAAAGAATCCTTGTGAGGGTGAGCAGATTTATTTTCTAGTCTCTCTTTTATGGAGGGTGTTGCCCTTCAAGAGTCCCACCATAAAGGTCTCAGTTCCAATCCCTACTTCAAATAGGCCCCAAGCCTTGTCATTGGTCCCCCCATGGTGATATCATCTAAATCCCTATCTTATCATGATTACTGGAAACCATCCCTCTCCTACACACACACACACACACACACACACACACACAGCAATTAGAGTGTCAGATATGGCTTTTTATTCATTTGTCCCCTAGAGATTATGTTTTATGAACTCATCTAGGCATTTATAGGGGAGGTTTAAAAAATTGTTCATTCAGAGTTTCTAGGTATCTTGTCAGGGGAGGATTTGCAGGTTATTTCATATGAAATATTGTCTGAAAAGGAAGTCTCAGGTAGTGAGAAACTGAAAGGTCTGTGAGATGATGCATCTTAGAGAAGGATTTAATTTGCTGAGAAAGAGAGAGAGTGAGACATGCGTGGAGGCAAGGAGGAAAAAGATTCCAGGCAGGAGAGTAGCACTTGTAAGAAAAATCCACAACAGGAAAAGATAAAGCAGCTGGATTCCATGACTGAAAGGAAAATCACTCACCCAGGCAGGAAAGACTGTTAGACAAAGGGGCACAGAAGGGATGGTGTGTGGGGGATTGTGTGTTTTTCTGGGAGGTGATTGGAATTTTATATCAAAGATCTATCAGGTCACTGTTAAAAGAAATAAACAGTACATGCCCACATTTCCAGTTCCATGGGGAAAGAGACAGAAGAGAAAAGCCTTACAGCTTTTAAATGGAAGTTCATTTGACCAAAGGAGATCTAATAGAGCTAGGAGGTGACTGCTGAAGTCCAAAAGGAGATTGAACCCTCTGATACAATTTGAGATTGAACAAGTGTTGATAGATTAGCATCCACAAGCATTTCTGACAAGATATGGTTCCCTCAAGCTGTGGACAAACCTGGAAGTGGGCAACTGCCAGCCTGCAGTACACTCACCACTTCCTACCACCTTGTCTGCATTTTGTGATTGTGAATCAGTTTTCTTTGACATGCCCCATTTTTCACTGCAGCATCTTCATCCCAGTGCCTGTATCAGTTATAACTTCAGCAGAGCATCTGAGTGCACCACTTACAAAATTGCTTTGCTGCTGAAAGTGAGAGAGTACAAAGCAGTGCAATTCTGCAGAACAAAAGAGAAGAAAGAAGTACTACCCAGAGGTGCCAGCACAGATGGCCTTCATTTTTCTAACAAAACACCCCTGTGAGGTGTTTTGCCAATAAATATCTTTATGTGTTGTGGTAAGATGAAACTACCATTGAGTTGCTAATGCATGTAGGTTTTCTCTATAGGTGGATAAGAGAAAAAAAGGAAAAAGGCCTTCCATGGAACACGTGCACAGCGAAGCACTGAAGTATGAAGAGTATCTACATGGAAGCTTCTCTCTCAAGTCCTCCAGCTCATAATAGATTCACTTATTCCTGTTGCAAATGAGAACTCAGGTCTCTTGACGGGCAGCTCTATTTTATGCCCTTCCCTATCTGTGTCCTTAGGCTTCCCTAACATACTTACTACAAGGCCTAGAGTAGAAGACTGGAAAATCTTCTGCTTTCTAGAAGCTGCATGCACCATCCGTTCAGTTTGGGCATCTTCAATTGACAAAATGTGTGTGTATTTATTCTCTCATCCCATGCACTAATATAAATCAATCACCACAGTAGGATCAGCTGCAATGGCTTCATTCACAATTATGACCTGTGAATAATCCATAACCCATGAATAAATAACCTGGTAAATATTATTTATGGAAGCAGCATCATGTCTTTAAAGTCACAGACTTCTCCAGGTATCAGTCATGGCCAACAGGGGCTGGCATTTGCAATGTCGCCTCTGCTGTGCCTCAAAGGTCAGCTCCCTGGGACCAGATCAGCTTCTCTGTGTTCTAATCCTCGCTGCCGGTAAGCCACTCGTCCAGAGCAGGTAATTTACCCTCTTTCTGCCTTTGTTTTTCTATCAGCAGAGCGATAGTAGCCTACTATTTGCGACTGGGCTAACGGAGTTCAATAAATGTCGTTGAGCCCATGACTATAAATTTCCTTGAAATATGCCTGCAAATGTACCAGATGTTATTGTCCTAACTGCTAATTACTTCAAATTGCAAATATTTGGTTTAAGAGTTGAATCGAGGCCATTTTTATATTCCAGAGCCACTTCATATAACAAATTATCCTAGCTTAACACAAAATAAACACCTGTCACACTTGGGTATCCAACCAAATCCCATCCCCCTGCCCCAAACATGAGCCACATAATTTATTCAGCCCCCAAAAAAAAAGAAAAAAGAAAAAAGAAAAAACCCTCCAGCTGCCCTCATGGAAAGTTACTGCCCAGCTGCCTGTTAACTCCCAAGAGTCTTAGATTGGGTGGGCAGCTAACCCTTTCCTGAATCTATTTTGTATCCAGTCCAGTGAACAGGAAACAGCTAATGATTATTGAACGCAGACAGCCCTGCAGTGACCGGAAGCAGCAAGGTGCCCATCCCTGCCCAGGGGGTCAAGTGATTCACAGATGAGGCTGCTGTAGTCCTGCAGTTGTTGTGCTTTTTCTCCTTTTTTCCCTTTTTCAGCAGTTCTAGCAGATGGATTCATCAAAGCCCCAGACGCCTTGTGCCCCTGAAAGGAGAGTCCTATTAGACCCAATGAGTTCATTGGCAAATAAAACTCTGTTGATTGAGTAGGATGGTTGTGAAGTCAACACTTCTCTGGCTTTTACCAGGGAGGACGTCTGCATAAGCTATGACTTACTCCATCTTCAAATCGCTTTCCCCTTTTCTCCCTCTAGCCACCTTCAGATTCAGTGTTAACGTTTTTACAGGAGAGTCCACAGGAAATGTTTCATGAGTGGCCTTGCTCAGCAGCTCTCTCCACATCACTTACCTTTTCCCCAGTAACTACCTCATCCCAGGGATACTGTTTGGTGGAGGTGAGGGCAGGACAGGGATTCACGGCACTCATACACCTGATCTGGCAGATCACAAATCTGCCTGGTTATAAAGAGAAAAATCTATATCCCTTTGAATAGTCAATGCCTTTTCTTGATCTGCATGTTATAAATAAACTGTGTGCCTTCCTCTTAGGATATATCCTGAACCTTCTCTTAAGTTAACTCCTTTTTCCCACTGCACTGGCTAAATCTCACGTATCCTGTCCTCTGTATTTTCAGATATTTATCTTTGAAGCACAATTTCCATAAAAATCTGAAAACTGACTTAGTAAAACCAATACCTATCAGTTCCAACATCACCTCTGGTCTTTAAAAAAATATCACAGCAAAGAATTTTGCTCTGCTGTCTTGGCCATTTCACTGTTATTCTACATGCCACTTAGAAAGCCACCAAGGGCAGGGGCTCTGCTGCCAAGCCAGCTCCACCCTGGCCCTCGCCAGCCCGTAAAACCTCAGGGTTCTATTTAGAGTGCCCATCCAATCCCTGGCCCAGACCATTCCCCCAAAACCATCAGGCACAGGGTTCGTTCTTCCCACCTCAGTGGCTATATCCCGTACCCTTCCCCCTCTTCTCGGGAGCAGGCAGGAATTTTTCTGTCCCTGCCAAGTCACACGAGGACCCAGGATTTCTCAAAGGAGCTCAACCCAGACCCTTCTTCCTGTCTGCAGGGATTTCTATCAGAAGCACCTCTGTGGTCAAGTCCACTAAACGTTGATATATTAAGAATCAGAAAATTCCTTTGTCTTAAAGCATCTGGCTTTTAAAGGTGTGTCTTCTTGCAAAACACTATGTCAGATTTCAGGAGCTAATTTAAAACTTAATTGCTTTTCTTTTTATCTTGTTCTCCCCCATCTAGCCCCACCCTTCCACTGCCCTACCCCTTCACCCCTACCTCAATACACCCCCATCCTCCTTTGTATGCCTGCTATAACAATCTTCAACCTCCCCAAGACAAAGAATGTTCTGCAGAATAGTACAAGGTCGGGGGGAGGGTGGAGTTGCAAAAGAGAACTTACACATATATATAGAGCTTTTAAAATTATACCCCTCACAAGCACCCATCCTATCTGCAACTCAGTTAAGCTGCCTAACAGCTACAGCTCATTGCTTTATTTCTCTCAGACCCTCCTAATGGCTTGAGCAATATCCTCTGTACTGCTTTCTCCTGAAATCATTCCTGGAACCATCTTCATTTTCCCCTTTTCTCTTGTTAAATCTCTGCCCTCTTTTCTCTGCCCCTTATACACTCTGGGGATGGAGTCTTTATTGTTGCCTGAACTTCTCTTTCTTCTCCTCTCCTGGACTCTAACCAAACTTCTCACTTCTATTTTAATTTTTACTATTTTGACTTAAATTTCATCACCTCCATCCACCCCACCCACCATCTTCCTAAGTGCTTCTATAGCTGGGAATATACATTTTAATTTTTCAAAGGCTTCAGCTTTATTTCTTCCCTCAAGTGCTTCTGGAACACAGCAGGGATATTTAATGCTGTGATCCAGGAAGTCTTAGAACCTATGTACTGGACATACATTTTTATCTAAAGCCCCACAAAAGAAAAATCCCTTAGCAAGAAAAGGCCCCTCTATCAAAATGGAGGACACAGCACTGGCCACAGTACCCAGCTAAAGAATACTCAGGTGAGAAAGAGCTACAACAGGGTCTAATGACAGCAAGAGGCAATTTTTCAAGTTAGTTTTCCAGTAAGGCAGGCATTTTGCAGAGCACAGTGAAGGAAAAACCTTTATAAAGACAGCACTTAAAGTGAACAGTTATCACTTGCATATTCATTGACTGGAGGCAATTTGCAACTAATAATAAGAACCCTGAAAGGAGAGAGAAACACCAAACCCCACCGCTAGTTTTTGAGTGTTTACCAAATGTGTCGGGCAGAATGCAAAATATTTTACATGCGTTACCTTAATTAATTTTCACACCAACTATATGAAATTGAACTATTACTTTGACAATCTCACAGAAGAGGAAACTAAGGATCAGAGAGGTTAAGTGAGTTGCCAAAAATCACACAGTATATATGTGACAGAATCCAGGTGGTTTTAACACAAAGTAGTCAGAAGACATAAGGTGATTTGGATAACACAAGGAGAGGAGCAATCCAAAACAGAAATCCTTCTTGGACATCTGGATAAGGATGATTATCTAATATTTAATTTAAAAAAAACATGATATTGACATGAGAACCGCACTCAATAGTATGTAAAGCTAATGTATATATTTAAGTTTTAAAAATGTATAGTAGGGTCCAGACAGCAGAGTAGGAAAACCATGAGCTCACCTCCTCCCATGGGCATACCAAAATTACCACTATTTACAGAGCAACTATTAATGAGAACAACCAGAAGACTAGCAGAAAAGTGTCTGGCAAAATGAATTAAACAGAAAGTAAGGTTAAAAAAAAAAAGAAGAAGACTAGAAAAAAATATTTTTTCACAACTAAAGATATAAAGAAGGAAAGACAGCAAAATGGGGAGAAGGGACAGAGATATGGGCTAGTCAAGACCACTGGGAGGATAATCACCAGTGCAGAGGTTCTCCCCAAGGAGCGAGGGTCAGGGTCCCGAGCCCCACATCAGGGTCTCCCCCCTTGGTGTCCTGCACTGGAAAGATGAGCCCTCAGAACATCTGACATTGAAGGCCAGAAGAGCTTGCATATGGAAGAGCTGGAGGGCTGTAGGAGACAGAGACTCCACTCTTAAAGGGCACACACAAAATTTCACAAACTCCGAGTCCCAGAAAAAGGTAGTCATTTGAAAGAAGTCTGATCAGTCCCAGTTACTGATCTTGGAAAGCCTCCCAGAGAGGTAGGAGACAACTGGGACTCCCCCTGGGGATTTAGATACTAGTGGCAGCCATTGGAGGGAGCTCATTCTACCACAAGGACACTGGTACTGTCAATGCCATTTTGGATTCCTACCTCTAGCCTATTAGCGCCAGGGGCTAACCCATCAACCAGCAGGTAGTCACTAGTCCAGGAAACCCCCCAGCCAAGCAGCCAGCTGCAATGGGGACCCAGATGTACCCACCACTGGGCAGAATGAACCCTGGGTCCCCTGGGCTGTGAGCCGGTAACGCCAGAACTTGGCCCTGTCAACCATGGACTGGCACCAGTCCCATGAAGCTCTGGGCCACACAGCCAGCCACCCCAGGACCTGGCCCTGGCCAAATAAGGCAGGGCTAGTAGCCAACTGAGCAGGGGACCAGCCTCACTTACCAGCGTGCCTCAATAGAAGGGCCCACACAGCCCACATAGTGGGCACCCCTAGAGTTTATAGATCTTGTGATCAGAGGAGAGTGTGCTGCTGAGCCCCATAGGATGTCTCTGACACAAGGCCACTTCTCTAAGACAAGAAAATGTAACCAACCTACCTAATACATAGAAATAAACACAGAGAACTAGGCAAAATGAGGAGAGGAATATGTTCCAAACAAAGGAACATGACAAAACCTCAGAAGAAGAACTAAACAAAGTAGAGACAAGTAATCTACCCAATAAAGAGTTCAAGGTGTGATCTTAAAGATGCTCAATGAACTCAAGAGTAGAACGGACTAACACAGTGAGGAATTTAACAAGGAGAAAATATAATGAATAACCAAACAGCTGAAGAATACAATAACTGAAATAAAAAGTACACTAGAAGGAGTCAACAGCAGGTTAGATAACACAGAAATACAGATCAGCAAACTGGAAGACAAAGTAGTGGAAATAACCCAAGCTGAACAGAAAAAAGAAAGAGAATTTTAAAAAATGAGGATAGCTTAAGAGAACTCTGAGACAATATCAAATGTACTACAATTTTCATTATAGGGGTCCCAGAGGAGAAGAGAGAGAGAGAAAGGGGCAGAGAATATAGTTGAAAACATAATAGCTAAAAACTTTCCTAACCTGGGACAGAAAACAGACATCCAGGTCCAGGAAGTGGAGTCCCAAATAAGATGAACCCCAAAAGTTCAAGAAACATTATAACTAAAATGGCAAAAATTAAAGATATAGAGAGAATCCTAAAATGAGAGAAAAACAACTAGGGACATACAAGAGAACTCTCATAACACTGTTAGCTACTTTTCAGCAATAACTTTGTAGGCCAGAAGGGAAAGGCATGATATGTTTAAGGGGAGGAAAGGAAAATATCTAAAACCAAGAATACTCTCTCCAGCAAGGCTATTATTCAGATTTGGATGAGAGATCAAGAGTTTTACAGATAAGCAAAAGCCAAAAGAGTTCAGCAACACTGAACCAGCTTTAAAGAAACGTTAAAGGTATTTCTCTAAGTGGAAAAGAAAAGATCACAACTAGAAATATAAAAATTATGAAAGGAAAAATCTCATTGGTAAAGGAAGCAGATCAACCACTTACAAAAGTAATAGAAAGGTTTAAAGACAACAGTAGTAAAATTATCTATATCCACAATAAATAGTTAAGGGATACACAAAACAAAAAGATATAAAATATAATGGAAAAATATTGTATGTGGGGGGGAATGCAGGGTTGTTAGAATGCATTCAAACTTAAGAGATCGTCAACTTATAATAATCACATGCATGTGATTACATATATGTAAGTTGTTATATTAAAAACCTCATGGTAATCACAAACCAAAAATCTATGCTAGATACAAACAAAAAAATAGAAAGGGATCCAAACATAACACTAGAAATAGTGGTCACAAAGGAAGAGAGCAAAAGAAGAAGAAAGGAACGAAAGAGAACCTCAAAAACAACCCCAAAATGATGAACAAAATGGCACTATGTACATACCTATCAATAATTACTTTAAATGTAAATGGACTAAAAGCTCCAATCAAAAGGCATAGAGTGGCTGAATGGGTACAAAGCAAGACCCACATATATGCCACCTACAAGAGACACAATTCAAATCTAAAGACACACAATTCAAATCTAAAGACAAATCTAAAGACACACATAGAAAGTAAGCAGATGGGAAAAGGTATTCCACATAAATGGAAATGGAAAGAAAGCTGGGGTAGCAACACAAATCAGACAAATAGACTTTAAAACAAAGACTGTAACGAGACAAAGAAAGACATTACATAATGGTTAAGGGATAAATCCAACAAGAATATATAACAATTGTGAATATGTATACACCCAACATAGGAGCACTTAAATACATAAAGCAAATATTAACAAACATAAAGGGAGAAATTGATAATAACACTTAATAGTAGGGGACTCTAATGCACAGATCATCCAGACTGAAAATCAGTAAGGAAACACTGGCCTTAAGTGATACATTAGACCAGATTGAGTTAATAGATATATAAAGGACATCCATCCAAAAGCAGCAGAATAAACTTTTTTTTTTCAAATGACCTGGAACATTCTCCAGGATAGATCACATGTCAGGCCACAAAACAAGTCTCAATAAATTTAAGAAGACTGAAATAATATCAAGCAACTTTTCGAACCACAAAGGCATGAGACTAGAAATCAACACTAAGAAAAAAACTGCAAAAAACCCACAAACATATGGAGGTTAAATAATATGATACTAACCAACCAATGGGTCACTGAAGGAATAAAGAGAAAATCAAAAAATCCCTGGAGACAAATGAAATGAAAACTCAATGATCCAAAATCTATGGGACACAGCAAAAGTAGTTCTAAGAGTTAAGTTTATAGTGATACAAGCCTACCTAAGGAAATAAGAAAAATCTCAAACAACCTAGTCTTACACCTAAAGGAAGTAGAAATGGAAGAACAAACAAAACTCAAAGTTAGTAGAAGGAAGGAAATAATAAAGATCAGAGTAGAAATAAATAAAATGGAAACTAATAAAAACAATAGAAAAGATCAATGAAACTAAGAGTTGGTTCACTGAAAAGATAAATAAAATTGATAAACCTTTAGCTAGACTCATCCAAAAAAAAAACAACAAACAAACAAAAAAAAAGAGCAAGAGAGAGAGGGCCCAAATAAATAAAACAGAAATGAAAAAGAAGTTTCAACCAACACCACAGAAATATAAAGGATCATAAGAGATTACTATGAATTATTATATGCCAATAAAATGGACAACCTAGAATAAATGAATAAATTCCCAGAAACATACAATCTCCCAAGAATAAATCAGGAAGAAATAGAAAATATGAACAGACCTACTACCAGTAATGAAATTGCATCAATAATTTAAAAATCTCCCAACAAACAAAAGTCCAGGACCAGATGGCTTCACAGGTGAATCTGACAAACCATTTAAAGAATAGTTAACACCTGTCCTTCTCAAACTATTTAAAAACATTGAAGAGGAAGGAATGCTTCCAAACTCAATCTACAAGGCCAGCAACACCCTGACACTAAAACCAGACAAAGACATCATACACACACAGAATTACAGGCCAATATCACTGATGAACATAAATGCAAAAATTCTCAACAAAATATTAGCAAACTCAAATTCAACAATACATTAAAGGGATCAAACACTATGTTCCAGTGGGATTTATCCCAGGGATGTAAGGATGGTTTAATAGCTGCAAATCAATAATATACACTGCATTAACAAACTGAAGAATAAAAATCATATGTTCTTCTTCATAGATGCAAAAAATGCTTTCAACAAAATCCAATGTCCATTTATGATAAAAATAAGACCTGAAACAATAAAACTCTAAGAAGAGAACATAGATAGAACACTCTTTGACATAAATCATAGCAATATATTTTTTGGCTCTGTCTCCTAAGGCAAAAGAAATAAAAGCAAAAAGAAATGGGACCTAATTAAAAGCTTTTGCACAGCAAAGGAAACCATCAACGAAATGAAAAGGCAACCTACAGAATGGGAGAAAATATTTGCAAATGATACATCTGGTAAGGAGTTAACAACCAAAATATACAAGGAACTCATACAACTCAACATCAAAAAACAAACCGATCAAAAAGTAGGCAGGGGATCTGAATAGACATTTTCCAAAGATGACATACAGATGGCCAACACACACGTGAAAAGATGTTCAAGGTCACAATCATTAGGGAAATGCAAACCCAAACCACAATGAGATATCAACTCACACCTGTTGGAATGGCTATCATCAAAATGACCACAAGAAACAAATGTTGGCGATGATGTGGAGAAAAGGGAACTCTCATGAACTGTTGGTGGGAATGTAAATTGGTGCAGCCACTATGGAGAATAGTATGGAGGGTCCTTATAAAATTTAAAACAGAACTACTATAGGAACCAGCAATTCTACTTCTGGGTATTTATACAAAGAAAACAAAAACACTAATTTGGAAAGACAGATGCACCTCTATGTTCACTGCAGCATTATTTACAAGAGCCAAGATATGGAAGCAACGTAAGTGCTTATTGATAGATGAACAGATAAAGAAGATGTGGTATATATAATTAGTGGAATATTACTCAGCTATAAAAAAGAATGAAATCTTGCCATTTGTGACAACATGGACGGACCTAGAGGGTGTTATGCAAAGTGAAATAAGTCAGATGGATAAAGATAAATACTGTATGATTTCACTCAAGAGGAGTCTAAAAAATAAAACAATGAATGAACAAACATAATAAAACAGAAATAGACTAAGATACAGAGAATAGACAGGTGGTTGGCAAAGGGGAAGGAGATGGGGAAGAGGCAAAATTGGTGAAGAGGATTAAGGGGTACAAACTTCCAGTTTAAAAATAAATAAGTCACAGGGATGTAATGTACGGCATAGGGAATACAGTCAGTCATATTATAAGGGGACAGATGATAACTAGATATCATAGTGATCACTTTGTAATGTATTAAAATATTGAATCACTATGTTGTACACCTAAAACTAATATCGTAAGTTAATTATACTTCAATTAAAAATTATATAAATATATGTCACTCTGTTTACAGAGCGTGGACTCAAGACATTTTAAATGAATTATTTTTACACCTTCATAACATTATATGTTCAAGAACCCCTCTAACTGTCATTAACAATAGATACGTAAATATTTCAGTCAATACTCAGGTAGCAAAAACGGAAAGCCGGGTGAATAGTTCACTTCTTACAGAATTATATCTTAAAGCGTGTTTTAATTTGCTGTGCCAATTAATACTCTATTTCATACCGTGTTACATAACACCTTTCTTCTACTATCCCGAAAAGGGACAAGAGGTTCTTGCCTTTAATCATTTAAAATCATATGCTAACATTATCTCTTGTTTAAACAAGAGATTTTTTATTCTCTGTGTATTCTTTGCAAAGTATTCTAGGTCCGAGAAATTATTTCAGCTATTCCAAAGCACGATCAAAAAGAGCAATTATTTCACATTATATTTTATAACTTAAGTTTTTTATAGTTTGTAATTCTATTCTTTTTGGTCTACTTTCTGTTTTGTAAATATTTATACTCCAAGTATTAGCATACGTACCTAAGTAAATACCTTTCAGTTCTCCCTTCTTGCAGTCTAATTAGAAAATGTGATGGCACCATAACAACGTTGAGTTTACAACAACTTATTTTTAAACTCCTTGAGTTTACAACAACTTATTAATGGTGTCTGGCAAAGTGCTGCGTGCACTAAAAGGTGCTACTTTTAGTAAATATTTATTTACAGAATTTTGGCTACCTCTGGGCTTAATAGAAATAATAATGAACATTTCCAGAGGGAAAGTAACGATTTACTCTGTGTTTGGCATTGTGCTAGGCTTTAAATTACTTCTCTCATGTGAACTTCATAGCAACACATTATTTCTACTTAACCAATGGGGGAATTAAAATTTGGGGAGGTTAAATGTGCCCTTCCCAAGATCACACATCCCATAAGTGAGAGCGCCAGATTCCGTCCCAGGTGTATCTGTTTCCAAAGCCCACCATGCAAATAGTTTACAATACTATCATCTCCCTACCTTTTCGACTTTCCTAAAAAGCTCCTGAATAATTTATTTATTTATTTTGGGGGGGGGCTACACTGCGCAGCATGCAGGATATTAGCTCCCCGGCCAGGGATCAAACCTGTACCCCCGGAAGTGCAAGCGTGGAGTCTTAACCACTGGACCGCCAGGGAAGTCCCCAAAGCTGCTGAATAACATTTTTTTTTTTTTGCGGTACGCGGGCCTCTCACTGCTGTGGCCTCTCCCGTTGCGGAGCACAGGCTCCGGACGCACAGGCTCAGCGGCCATGGCTCACGGGCCCAGCTGCTCCGCGGCATGTGGGATCTTCCCGGACTGCAGCACGAACCCGTGTCCCCTGCATCGGCAGGCGGACTCTCAACCACTGCAGCTGAATAACTTCTTAACCTCACCATTTCCTTTCATATTTCCTTGCAAGATACAAATATTTACTAATTTCAGTCCCCAACTCCTCTCCAATTCAAATCGATGCCCCTGCAAAAAAAATGTCAGATCTTATTACATACGCTCGTTATTTATGATTCTTCTCAGGGGTGTGCTGGTAAATATCTGACAGTCAACTCTGAGAATGGAAGTTGGGAGAGGAGCCCTGATTTGTAGTGTTTGTCTGATTTCCATGGCATAAATCCTGCTATCGTGGATAATTTCAAGCCACCGAGATGATGTCACTGAACATAGAGTCGGAAAGAGATGCGTACAGCTCACTTCCTGTATGTGGTGCAGGGGTGCTTCAGCACACCACCCATATTGACTAGTGTAAGTTGAAAAAAAAAATTTAAAAAAAATCCTCCCTGTTTGGATTAACTTTGGATGACTAACTAAGAAACACATCTATTTTAAATACTCACGTACTGTTTGATGAATTAAACTGATTTTTTGTTCTTCCAGACCAGTGGTTCTAAAAGAGTGGTCCCCAGGCCAGCAGTATCGGCATCACCTGGGAACTTGTTACAAATGCAAATGATGCGCCCCACCCCAGACTTACTGAAACAGAAAGAGGATGGTGACGGGGGTGGGTGGGCAGGGGAGGTCAGCAATCATTATTTTTATGAGCCTCCAGGTGATTCTGTTCCTAATTTCGAAATCCCTCTTCCATTTCAGCCCTGTGAAACTAAAGAAATCAAGGTAGAGGAAGCTAATGAGAGGAACCTGAGGTCAATTTTAATGGAAAAAAAAGAGCCAGGGGTGGTCACAGATCTGGTAAGTAAGTGTGTAATGCAGACTGCAGAGCAGAAAGGTCTCACTCATTTACCATTTACCCGATTATCACTCACATCTGGGTCAGGAGACGTGACCGTCAAACCTGTCTGCAGACGGTCTCTCCAGAACAAAGAAGCAGCTCATTGACTTTTAGAGACTCATCCCAGAAGCACTGGAATGGATCCATCTGGAAAGCCTCACTCCTTAGTGTACAGCTTGGGAAGCTCTGCACTTTACCCAAGTGAGTTAAAACACAAGCTTCCGGGACTTCCCTGGTGGTCCAGCGGTTAAAACTCTGCGCTCTCAATGCAGGGGGCCTGGCTTCGATCCCTGGACAGGGAACTAGATCCCACATGCATGCCACAACTAAAGATCCCACACGCGGCAGTGAAGATCCCGCATGCTGCAACTAAGACCCAGCACAGCCAAATAAATAAATATTAAAAACTAACAAACAAAAAACCCCACAAGCTTCCTACCTAAACACCACCTGGGTGTACCCTGGGTTTACCTGGGGGTAATTATTTTCTGCCTTCCTCAGCAGTTGACCTGCTTCAGAGTCTCCTGGAGGGCTTGTTAAAACACTTATTGCTGACCTCTGTCCGCACCCAGTTCCTGATTCATTAGGTGGGGCCCATACATTTGCATCTGTAACAAGTTCTCAGTGATGCTGAGGCTGCTGGTCCGAGAACCACAGGCCACACTCTGAGAACTACTGGCTGTACCCCGTGCTCTAAGTTCTCTCCCCAGTCTGGATCGTGTTCTCGGATTGTTAAGGAGCTGTTGGATTTTTTACCCTGAGGCTGGCCTATGCAGTGGTTGGTAAGGAGAGGTATGCGGTGGAACCGGCAATAGCAAAGCTTTCATTTTAGTGAAGCCATCACTGCAAAACAGAAACACAGTTTAACCAGAGCCATAGTCGGTACACTGCACAAGGATTTTCATTCTGCTACACCTCATTTTACTCTGAAGAGGCATTTACTGCGGACAGTTTTTAAAGGAAAATTTTTATAATTAGAGAATGCTTTATAAGTATAATCAATTTTGGCTTAATGGGAAGGCTTTTCTAGAAATCAAAATGCACACTGGCATCAAAATACAAATATTCCAGAAACAAACATTATGCAATTGACAAGGTATTCATTAATATTCGAATATACTATTTCCAGCATCTCACTCAGGAATGAGTTGATGCTTTCTCTGTGAAGACTCAGTGTTCCTATTCCTGAAATGACCCAGAGTCATTAGTACAACTTGTCTTCTTCATTCAGCTCCAAAGCACATGAATAACCAGAGAGCAATCATTAAGTTTGCAGGTGGCATCAAGCTAAGAGGGAAATTATCCCAAAGGAGAAAAAAAAAAAATTAAATACAGCATGACCTTGGTAATTTGGAGCAAAGGAGAGAAAATATAGCAAACATTATCTGAGCAAGATATACATTGAAAGAGAAAATCCAAATTGCAAAATAAAGGTCAGTATATAAGCAAGTTTGCCATTTATTTATACATTTATTCAGCAATTAATTATTGAGCACCTACTATCTACCAGGGTCTGGGGATAGAGCAGTGGGCAAAACAGACATTGTTCCTCACTCATGCAGCTCAGAGACAAGAGGGAAAGAGCCCTTAAACAAGTAAGCAAACAAATAAAACTTTAATTTCCTAATTATGATATGTGCTTTGAAGGAAAAGAGCAGAGGAATATGAAAAAGAATAGGTTGGTGTGACAGAAGGGGGATTCTTTAGGTGGAGTGGTTACGGAAGCTTCTCTGAGGAGGTAACACGAGCTGGAATATAAATGATGAGAAGCAGTCAGCTGTAGGGAGGAGACTGTTCCAGACAGAGGACTGTTCCAGGCCAAGCAAATATCCTGTGTTTATTCCCAAGGCAGGAATGGTCTAGGAACCCCCAAAGGGCCAGAGAGTAAATAGTTTAGGCTTTTGTGGACCGTAAGGTCTGTGTCCCAAGTTCTCAGCTCTTCAGGTGTAGTAAGAAAGCAGCCATAGACAATACTTAAATGATGCATATTCCCATAAAACTTGATTTACAAAACAGGCAATGGACAGACTTAGCCTGCAATCAGAATTCTTTCAGTTGCCAACCCCTGAAAGAATAAAAGCAGGAATAAGACTGGATTAGAAAACATAAGCAGAAGCAGGACATTCATCTTCTAAATGAGTTAGGAAATTCATCTTCTAAATGAGTCAGCACTAGTCAGACCATCACTTGATAAAATGTCTTCCTTAGGCTCAACATTTAAGTGGGGTTTGATAAAACATAGAGGTTCTAAAATAGTGATGATTATAGCTTTGGAAAACTCTGACCAAGTGAAGAGTTTAAATGAGTCGACTTATGCAACGTGAAGAACAGAGAAAAGGTAATAAAATAGTTTTCACATGTTTGAAGTGTTATTTTTGCTGAGGATGTGTCCAGCTGTTTTCCATGTTCACTGAGTAGAGAGACACAGGAAACAAAGGGAAGGGGAAAGTGAGGCGTGGGAAGGAAATGGAACTAGAGGAACAGAATGGCCCGACAAGGTAAAAACCTGTAAACATGGTCCCAGCACTCTCCTCCCTGTTTCTGTGGCAGACATGTCTATTCAGGACTAAAGGAATATTTTCATCAGTGTGTCTCAGGTATACCACTGTTTAAAGGAACGCCACCACAGGGAACTATACTCAATATTTTGTAACAACCTAGAAGGGAAAAGAGTCAAAGATAATAGATATACATGCCTATGTATAACTGAATCACTGTGCTGTACACTTGAAACTAACACGACATTGTATGTTAACTATACTTCAATACAAAAAAAGGACGCTATATGTACACTTGTCAAGTGAATAGTTGCCCCATAATTTATCTTCTTTTAAACACTGCATCTTCCTTTTTAAAAAGAAGCTCACATGTATTGATCAATTATTCTATGCCAGGTGTGCTAAGCATCTTACATGCATTTTCTCATTCACCCCTCACGATACTCCTAGGAATCAATTTTATTCTCATCCTCATTTTACTAAAAACTGAGTCCTTGCTATTATTGTCCCATTTCACAGAAAACTTAAAGATAGTAAATAACTTGCCCAAGGCCCAAGAACTAGTAAATGGTAGACCCAATTTGTTTTACTTTTAAGGTGAGGCAGATTAAGGAATAGCTGTATTTACATTTCTTTCGTAAATAGCACTGAGCGATATAAATCATAAAATTTCCACGTTTTTGTTTGGAGGATCAAAAGTTAAAGAGAATGTACGTTTGACTAGAGCCAACTTAGCTCATCCACAACTCTGAAAACATTTCCAGAAGATCAACGATTTTTATTTATTGTCTATGGGTGTGTATTATGTGAAGAGGCTCAAATCTTGGACTAGTCTAAGATGTTGATTCACTTTTCTAAGCTCTCCTAATATCTTTGGTAGTAATTAGGGTTTTAATTTCTTTAAACATAGGAAACATAGTTGTTTTGCCGCCTCTCTCACACTTCCAATATCCGAAGTATTTGTGGGTCTGTTTCTTATTGTTGGTTCTTCCTCTCATGTCTTATGTCCTTATGTGCTTAGGTATCTTTTACTATATGATGCTCATTTCCTTCAGAAAATTCTTTGTGAGAACTCTTTGAGGCCCAGGATGAAGGTGCATTCCTCCGAAGAGGATTGAAATTTACTTCTGCCAAGTGCTTGGAGGGACCACCGGTTTAAAGCCAATTTAAACAAAATTCACAGGCTGCGTTTTATTGGACCGCAAACCTGGGAATTTTGGGCTGCAAATCTGTGTCAGGATCAACTTGTCGTTACATCTCACGTTTCCCTCTTTCCATCACTGCTTGGTGCCAAGGTAAATATCCTGGCGTTCTCTTGCAGGAGGATGTTAAATGAATATTTGTGGTTTCCCCTTTCCCTGTGAGGTCCCAGAATGATGACAGAAGGGTCTGCTATTATATTTCCCATCTCGAGCTTGGTCTGATTCCCCACACCTCTGAGGCCAGCTGGACAAGTCCATCGGGACTAGCAATTGTCTTTAAAGCAGGGATGGCTTCAGGGATTTGCCTACCTCTCCGGGTCCCACCCTCACTTAATCTTGGCCTAATAATTCTGTTATCTTATCAGGTCTTTGATGCTCTTAAAAGAGGGGTGTTAAATATTTTGTAGTATTTTAGGTTGTTTTATAGGAAAGAATTAACCTCACTCAATGAGGGGTCTGGCCTTTGCTCTTGGCCCCTGGGAGGTGATCTCTAAGCTCTTGGAACATTCTGCCTGATACTAGTGTGTCTTGGTTACCTAAGGGCCTTGGGTCACACCAAGAGCCCACTGTGGAGGATGTGAGTCACTGGGTATCAGCTACACAGGCTTCAGCCATGTCTAAGTGACTAAGTCCTTGGAAAAACTCTGGACACCAAGGCTCAGGTGAGCTTCCCTGATTGGCAATACCTTGTGCATATTATCACACATTGTCCTGGGAGAAGTTAGCCCTACACATGACTCAACTGGGAGTGCAAGGGAAGCTTCACACGTGGAACTTCCCTGAACTCTGCCCCTATATCTCTGTTCTTGGTGGATTTTAATCTGTATATTTTTGCTGTAATAAACCATAACCATGAATAAAACAGCTTTCAGTGAGTTCTGTGAGTTCTTCTGGCAAATTATCAAACCTGTGGGTATCTTAGGAGCCCCAAATTTTCAATTGGTGTCTGAAGTAAGGGTGGTCTTGGGGACCTCCCAAATTCTGCAGTTGTATTCAGTGGAAAGTTGTTGCTTTCAGTGGAAGCGTAGTCTCATTACCTACCCATAATGATTGGAAATGAAAGAGTCTGTAATAATGAGGAAATGCATTTTCCTGGCTTTAGTCCATGTTTTCATACAAAACTGTTTACTTGAGTTAAGCAATATGACTGAATTAATTTTAATCAAAATGTCAGAACAGGCTTTTATGAATCAGACTTTGTCAAATACTGACCACTTGGGTTTTCAACAAAACAAATGTCATCATATGTGTGTGAATATATAAATATATATAAATGTAACGTATGTATATATAGTTATGTCTGTATGAATATACCTGATTAACAATAAAGCACTAGATTAGGACTCAAGACATGTGGGTGATACTTGCATAACTGATTTAACTACTTTCTGGAAAAGCCAACTTTAGTGATTCATTTATTTTCTTGAGCCTACTTCCTTGTAAACCTAGTGACACAGGTCAGGGGTTCTCATTGGGGGTGACTTTGCCTATGAGAGGCCATTTTGAAAATGGAGGGGGTGACTTTTGGTTGTCATGACATTTGGGAGAACTACTGGCATTTAGGGGGAGTCAGGGATTTTAAATGTTCCACAAGGCACGGCACAGAGCGGCCCAGCGAAGAACTGTTCCACATCCTACATAATTTTTGGATGTTTTATCAGACATTCACTTAGGTGAAACATTTGTTTATAACTATCGGAGCCTAGAATCTATTTATACATAAAAACAACATATGTTTTGCATGATTTTAATACCTGTGGAATTTTCCAGAATTGAGAGGAGACTGCACACTGTCTTGTCGGCACTTTCCCAGCAATTCCACTCATGGGTTTGAGTCCTTCAGACCACCCACCCACCTGCATGAGTCTGCATGTGTGCCCATCACACCCATGGTACAAGCACAGATGGCTTCATCAGGTCCTCAGTGTGGTCCTAGGCTGAGCATTTGCCTACTGAAATGTAGGTTATTATAATTATAAATCACTTCTTTCATGTCTTCTCTGTACTGAAGTTAGTGCACTATAATTACTTAAAATTAGGTATGTATGTAGGTTATCATATCTATGGATTTCATTTCTGTGTGGTGCCCTGGTCTGCCTGTCAAATTTTCCCTAGGCCACTTGTAAACACACACACACACACACACAAATGGGGAATGATTGGGATCTCCTTTTTTATTAAAAGATATTCTACATTAAGAATATGTCAAGGTGGGGATTGGTTCATGATGGCGGAGTAGAAGGACGTGCTCTCACTCCCTCTTGCGAGAGCACCGGAATCACAACTGCTGAACAATCATCGACAGAAAGACACTGGAACTCACCAAAAAAGACACCCCACATCCAAAGACAAAGGAGAAGCCACAATGAGATGGTAGGAGGGGCGCTATCACAATAAAATCAAATCCCATAACTGCTGGGTGGGTGACTCACAAACTGGAGAACACTTATACCACAGAAGTCCACCTACAGGAGTGAAGGTTCTGAGCTCCACGTCAGGCTTCCCAACCTGGGGGTCCAGCAACGGGAGGAGGATTTCCTAGAGAATCAGACTTTGAAGGCTAGCGGGATTGGATTACAGGACTTCAACAGGACTGGGGGAAACAGAGACTCCACTCATGTAGGGCACACACAAAGTAGAATGTGCATCGGGACCCAGGGGAAGGAGTGACCCCATAGGAGACTGAACCAGAACTACCTGCTAGTGTTGAAGGGTCTCCTGCAGAGGCAGGGGGTGGCTGTGGCTCACCATGAGGACAGGGACACTGGCAGCAGAGGTTCTGGGAAGTACTCCTTGGCGTGAGACCTCCCAGAGTACGTCATTAGCCCCACCAAAGAGCACCGGTAGGCTCCAGTGTTTGGTCACCTCAGGCCAAACAACCAACAGGGAGGGAACCCAGTGCCACCCATCAGCAGACAAGCAGATTAAAGTTTTACTGAGCTGTGCCTACCAGAGCAGCAGCTAGCTCTACCCATTACCAGTCCCTCCCATCAGGAAACTGGCACAAGCCTCTAAGATAGCCTCATCCACCAGAGGGCAGACAGCAGAAGCAAGAAGAACTACAATCCTGCAGCCTGTGGAACAAAAACCACATTCACAGAAAGATAGACAAGATGAAAAGGCAGAGGGCTATGTACCAGATGAAGGAACAAGATAAAACCCCAGAAAAACAACTAAATGAAGTGGAGATAGGCAACCTTGCAGAAAAATAATTCAGAATAGTGATAGTGAAGATGATCTACAACCTTGGAAAAACAATGGAGGCGAGAAGATGCAAGAAATGTTTAACAAAGACCTAGAAGAATTAAAGAACAAACAAAGAGAGATGAACAGTACAATAACTGAAATGAAAACAACACTAGAAGGAATCAATAGAATAACTGAGGCAGAAGAACGGATAAGTGACCTGGAAGACAGAATGGTGGAATTCACTGCTGTGGAACAGAATAAAGAAAAAAGAATGAAAAGAAATGAAGACAGCCTAAGAGACCTCTGGGACAACATTAAACGCAACAACATTCACATTATAGGGGTCCCAGAAGGAGATAAAAAATAAATAAAATAAAATTCAAAAAAAAAGAGAATATGCCAAGTTAAAGAGCTCTCTGACATCTTCCCTCCTTCATTCCATTAATTAGCCTGGTTTGGACTGTACGTGATGAAACACTTGGGGAATGTTTCTAAGCCACCCTGCCCCATGTAGCACCATAACAACCTGCTCCTTTAAGGTGTGGTCTGTAACCAAGGATGATCCTCTGGTTCAGAGAAGAAGAAAGAAATGCCTCAAGTCCATTCTTAAAGGTAGCCTCTGCTCAGGATCAAGTGAGTGTGTCTTCATTTCAGCATAATTCATTTCAGTGAACTTACTACTAAATTGTAGAATCACACGGATGACTGATGACCAGTGTCCTTCATCACAAAGGGTTTGTGATCTAACTGGGGAGAAGTTTTAAACCCAAAAGTCTACGACATCATGAAGCAGATGGAAGAATCTGAAGGGTGAGGGATAAGCAAAATGCTATGGGAGAGCTCGTATGGGGATAACTAATTTGACCTGGGAGGAGAAGAAAGGTTTTGAGAAGTGGGAGGGGGTGTTTCAGTTAGGAAGCACTCCATTAACAAGGGACCAAGTGGAAGTTAGAAAGTGTAAGGCAGGCCATGGGAAAGTCTGGTCTGTAGTCTCAGAAATTTCACATCAGTGAGGAGATAAGGACAAGGTAAGGCTGGAAAGGTAGGTTGGGACCCGATCGTGGAGGACCTTGAAAGCCAGACTGAGGAGACCCGACAGGATTCTGAGGCAATTCTGCAGCAAGCCACAAAGTTTTGAGGAGAGTGATATGATCAGAGCCCTGGTTTCTGAACGTATTCTGGCTGACCTCTGCAGGATGCACTGGGGGCTTGGAGGAGGTACAGAGAAAGACATGTATGTCAGTAGGTGGTTGCAGCAGTCCAGGTGAGACTCCCAGTTGAGACTCCCAGGTGAGGGTGGGAAGCAGAGCAGCAGCAGCTGGGTTGGAAGAAGAGGGCAAAGAGAGACTTACAGAGAAGAAGGATGGTGAGGGAGGGCTCCACCCTGGGTACCCAAGTGTAGGTGATGATGCTGCAGCCTGGATACCGACAGCCAGGGGAGGGGTTCCCAGGAAGATGGAGGAGACAATGAGCTTGGTTTTCAGACCAGTTAGATTCGAAGGGCAGACACTATATTCATGTGGAGATGTCCAGCAAGCAATTAGAAAAAAAGGGCTGAGTGCTCTACAATTTCCAGATTATCTGTCGCTTCTCTACCGCTCTCTCTTCCTCCAAGAAAGGACCTCTCCTCTGTCATGACTGAAAGGTTACACATAGCACTGTGGATAAGAACTCATGCTCTGGATCTGACCGAGCGAGAGTCCAATTCTAACTCTGCCACTCTCTAGCTGTATGAGCTTGGGTGACTCATTTGATTTCTCTAAGCCTTGGTTTCTTCATCTATAAAATGGTGCTCACAAAAGTATATTCTGTATAATGTGGGGGTTTTTAATTAATTAATTAATTTTATTTTTTGGCTGCATTGGGTCTTCGTTGCTGTGCGCGGGCTTTCTCTAGTTGCAGCGAGTGGGGGCCACTCTTCGTTGCAGTGCGCAGGCCTCTCATTGCAGTGGCCTCTCTTTGTTGCAGAGCACGGGCTCTAGGCGCGTGGGCTTCAGTAGTTGTGGCTCACGGGCTCAGTAGTTGTGGCTCGTGGGCTCCAGAGCGCAGGCTCAGTAGCTGCAGCACATGGGCCTAGTTGCTCCACGGCATGTGGGATCCTCCTGGACCAGGGCTCGAACCTCCATCCCCTGCATTGGCAGGCATCCGGATTCCTAACCACTGTGCCACCAGGGAAGTCCATAATGTGGTTTTGACAAACCAATGAATTGGTACCTGGCATATTGTACATGTCTAAAAATGTCACCTGTTATTAAACCAGATGACTTACCATTCCACAAACACACCCCAACTTTCCTACCTCTGATCACCTGCCCCTGCTGCTGTTCTCTGCTTACAATGTCCTCCTACCTGAGCCTGACCCATCCACTAACGGGTATCATTCCTCCTGTTCACCTTGCTCCCTACTCAAGATCTTGAAATCTTACTTATCCTTGACACTAAGAGCTGGGGTTGGAATTTGGAATTAACGAGATTAGAAGAGTTTGCACACTCACTGTGATGATTAAACAAAGTCTTGGCTGGCTCACAAGGGGAAATGCAGACTTTATTCTATGACAGAAAATACTCTGATTCCGTGAGACTTTCCTAATACGTGTTATTTAGAAAATTTTTTGATTGATTGATTTTAGCTGCGTCGGATCTTAGTTGTGGCATGAGGGATCTTCGTTGAGGCGTGAGGGATCTTTCGTTGTGGTGCATGGGCTCCTGTCTAGTTGTGGCGTGTGGGTTTTCTCTCTCTGGTGGTGTGCGGGCTCCCGAGCTCGTGGGCTCTGTAGTTTGCAGCACGCGGGCTCTCTAGTTGAGGCGCGTGAGCTCAGTGGTTGTGGTGCTTTGGCTTCATTGCCCCGCGGCACGTGGGATCTTAGTTTCCCGATCAGGGATCAAACCCACGTTCCCTGCGTTGGAAGGCGGATGCTTTACCACTGGACCACCAGGGAAGTCCCCTAATATGTTTCAATAGAAGGATCATATAGCGAGCATCTTGCCAAACACAGCCTTTATCGAGTATAAAAAGGAGAAGAATGAAATCTTGGGAAGCCCAAACAAATTCGGTGCTGTGTAATGTTTGCTATCCTTTTATCTTTGTGAATAGCTGAGTACTTTTTCCTTGGCACTTCTGTTTTGGTTCCTCTTTGGCAGCATTTTCCCAGATAGAAAGTGCTACCAGTCAGTTCTTTCCTGTTACCTTCCACCCACGCTTTGTTTTGGCAAGTGTAACCTGCCTGGGAGCTGAAGAAATGCTGCTCTGCACAGCTCTCATGCCAAATTGGAAGAGACATTGTTTTCTGTAAAATTAAGATAAGAGTTCAGGAGGGCCAATCTGCTTCTAAAGATGATTTTAACAATTTTTTTAAGCTAACTGAAACAGTAGCTCAATGTCATTCTTTGGGTTTCTACTTATTACAGTATCTTTCTTTTGTTTTCAAACAGTTCCTATAGCAATATAATGAAAATAACCTTTATTTTTTTTCCAGCTGCAAAGAGAGAACTATAAATTATTCCTTACCCTAGATTCCTTTCAGCACATACCAAAGCCAGTGCTTGCTCTGTCCCAATAAATCAAAGCTTCAAAAGGGCAAGGCAGCTCATCAGAGAACACAGCTTCCACTAACTAGACAATGAAATCCTGTGTCTGTCATCTTTGGAATTAATAAGAGATAAAGTGCCACTTTACACAAAGTTTCCAAACCAGGTCAGGAAAGAGTCAGGACATAGAATGGATTTGCAAACCTGGTCATTATATTTGTGTAAGAAGATATAATTCAATCAAGATTGAATTTTCATCTGCATTTCATAGCCATGGGTTGATGTCTTCAATGCATTTTCAATAGAACCAAAGACTTAATCATTTTACTTTTGAAAAATATATTTCCAAAAGAGAAATATTTTGGGGCTGATAAGGAGAATGTTTCTAAGAGAAAGTGATATTGAAAATAAACCTTGAAGGATGTAGAAGTTTTTAACAGAGATGCACAAACATTTTGTAAGAATGGATAGACTCAAATCATAGGGTCATGCCCTATTGGTCTAACTTTTCTAGGTTTCCAATATTATTGTCCCAAATAGAGTAATTAATGAAGGCAACAACTTATTGAATGCCTTCTCTGTACCAGGCACCATGCTGAACACAGGGTTAAGGAGACGAAGAAACACTGGGCCTGCCCTCAAGGAGCTTTTAGCCTTCAAAGAGTTCTAACTCTTGTTTAGCTTTATTATACAAAATAAAACACAAGAATCATTATAAATTGATTCTGAAGTTCAGTTGGAAGCTCTACATGAAAGTTTTGCTTCATAGCAATTTTCTCTGAAAATAAAATTGAATGACCTAAGATACAAAGAAGATAGCTTTTCTTTTTCTTTTTAATTTGTATACTCTTTTAATTAAGAAAAAATTTAATGAATAAATGCGTGTAACATTATATATGGTTAGGGTGTGCAATGTGTTACTTTGATACATTTATATTCTCATATTGCCAATGTAGTGATATTTATCACCTTACACAATTATAGTACAATATTATTGTCGATATTCATTATACTGTGCATTAGATCTCTATGGCTTATTTATTACTCATTATAAGTTTGTACCCTTAAACACCATCAGTCTTATTACCCCAGTTCTCAGCCCCTAGTGACTACCATTTTATTCTGTTTTTTACAGGTTTAACTTTTTTATATTCCACATATAAGTGACATCTTACAGTGCTTGGCTTTCTTGAAGACAGCTTTTCTAGGACAGAACGTAATTGCAAAAATCAGCTGGATTCCATAAATTTTCACCATAACCATAGCCACAAATTTAGTAATTCTACACTGCTACACGGCTTGAAGATTAAAACAGAAGAAAAAATTGGTTAATGCTTAAGTTACAACACTTCTGTAAAGGTAGAACAGTCAAAAATATATAAATGTATTTCAGTCCCATCTTCATCCAAACAGTGGCAACATCTGGGTCCAAGAAACTTCCTGGCAGAAAATCATTTCAAAAGAAGATAGAATTCTGCACGTGGGCTTGGTTCAAAAGTGGCATTTTAGTGTGTCGTACTCAAAATTTGTCTTTAAGTCCAGCTATGAGATGGGGACTTCGAATTTTAAAAATCGATAAGCAATTTTTACTAAAAACAAACTACAGACACTGGGGTGCAGGGAAACACTGCTTTGGGATTTCTGTCACAAAGTGTAACACAACCTGGAGACACTCAACATTCTCCTACTTCTGCACCCTACACAGAAGACCATTTGGCTTATCCAAGCTTCCGAGACAACTGCACCCTTTTGCTCCAATGGGGGGCATCCAGGAATAAGAGACGCCATGCTCACAGACAACAGCCCCACCATGGACACCTCAGCAGTGGAGATCACCAGCACCAAATGATGCTGGATAAAAGAAGAAGAAAATGGCAGACGCCATGGGGTAGGTGATAGCTGGTAGATGATTTACATGATCACCACCTAGATATAGAAAATTCTGCAGGGAGCTGCAGGACTTTCAATAGCAGGTGAAGATAAGAACCAGAGAACTACAGTTTATTCTTGCTCGTCTGACCCCATTTGTCTACTTCCCTATGATGAAGTTGACTACAGTAGTCTACATAAACCTACGTTACTCAAATATTAGGTCCTAATTCATTTCAAGAATATGCTGAGTTATTCTCTAAGAAGAAAAGTGATCGCTTATCTGAAATTTAGTAACATCTTCAACAACTTCTTTCCCATCTGTGGTATTTCTGGTTGAGTACCCATATTTTAGACTGCTGTGACCCCAGAGCCTGATGCTTGAACATAAGGGAGGGAGAAAAATACACAAGAAAATTAAGAATATAAGGCAATAAGGCTTGTTCACCATGAAGACTCTACCTCGTTCTCCTGGGAACCAGTGGCACTGAACGATGAAAAAGAACTCCTGCTACTTTTGGAAATTATATAAAAGGTAAATTGAAATGGTCAGAAACTTCTGGGCTGGCTGCCTTTCCTCTCTTAAAGAGTTTTGCAAAAGCTTTTCTGCTCACAAGAGAATACTGAAAAAGAACTCATTGTAAAAGGTCTATATGAAAGTGCTGAGAATGGGTTATCCTGCACCGTGGTAGATCAGAGCTGACTGCAGATGGAAAAGTATGTATCCTACTGTACTTTTAATGGCCTTCAAAAATATTTAGGAACTGAACAGGAAAAGCACTGATGAAGTTCTTCCATCAAGACTCTCTTTGACAGTTTTTTTTGGAATTGGAAAGCCTCTTCTTGTTTCGTAACAATAGATCTTCCTTTTCTTCTCAATCTACTGGGTGCTCTGCTACCAGATTAATTTTCCTAATGTACCACCTTCATCATGTCATTCTCCTGCTTAAAATCTCAGAAAATAAATTTCATAGGCAATGGGAAGGAGGAGTGGCAAAGA
Source organism: Neophocaena asiaeorientalis asiaeorientalis (assembly GCF_003031525.2). Classification (NCBI taxonomy): domain Eukaryota; kingdom Metazoa; phylum Chordata; class Mammalia; order Artiodactyla; family Phocoenidae; genus Neophocaena; species Neophocaena asiaeorientalis. The sequence continues at coordinate 4,950,029 of NW_020174553.1, forward strand.
ATAGCTAACAGAATAATAGCTATAGCTAAAATGTATGGTGCACGGTGTGCCAGGCACTCTTCTAAACACTGTGAGTATCTTAACCCATGTAATACTCAAAAATCCCTACGACATAGATGCTAATTTTTTACCCCAATTTAAAGATGAGGTTACAGATGGCCAAAAGGCACATGAAAACATGCTCAACATCACTAATTATTAGAGAAATGCAAATTAAAACGACAGCGAAACACACTGTAGTGAGTTTGTGACTCACACCAGTCAGAATGGCCATCAACAAAAAATCTACAAACAATAAATTTTGGAGAGGGAGTGGAGAAAAGGGACCTCTCCTACACGGTTGGGAGGAATGTAAATTGGTACAGCCACTATGGAGAACAGTATGGAGGTTCCTTAAAAACCTAAAAACAGAGCTACCATAATGATCCAGCAATCCCACTCCTGGGCATATACCCAGAGAAAACCATAATTCGAAAAGATACATGCATCCCAGTGTTCATTGCAGCACTATTTACAATAGCCAAGACATGGAAGCAACTTAAGTGTCCACTGACAGAGGAACGGATAAAGAAGATGTGGTACAATGAGAAGCCCGTGCACCGCAAGGAAGAGTAGCCCCCGCTCGCCGCAACTGGAGAAAGCCCTGAGAGCAGCAATGAAGACCCAATGCAGCCAAAACTAAATAAATTTATTAAAAAAAAAAAAAGATGTGGTACATATATACCATGGAATATTACTCAGCCATAAAAATAGAACAAAATAATGCTATTTGCAGCAACATAGATGGACCTGGAGATTGTCATACTGAGTGAAGTAAGTCAGACAGAGAAGGACAAATAATCGTGTGATATTGCTTATATGTGGAATCTAAAAAAATAGTACAAATGAACTTATTTACAAAACAGAAATAGAGTCACAGATGCAGAAAACAATCTCATGGTTACCAGGGGAGAAAGGGAAGGGAGGGATAAATTGGGAGATTGGGATTTACATATACACACTACTATACCTAAAATAGATAACTAATAAGGACCTACTGTATAGCACAGGGAACTCCACTCAATACTCCATAATGATCTATATGGGAAAAGAATCTAAAAAAGAATGAATATATGTATATAACTGATTCACTTTGCTGTACAGCAGAAAAGTAACACAACATTGTAAATCAACTATACTCTAATAAAAATTTAAAACAAAACAAAACAAAAAATAAAGATGAGGTTAGTAACTTGCTAAAGATTATAGAGGTGACATTTCAACCCAAGCAGTCTGACTCTAGCGCCTTTCACTCTTAACCACTGCAGCTAAATCCCAGAGCTCAAAAGGCCCTCAGGGGCACAAAAGAAAAATGTGTCTCTTGTTCACGTTGTGCTCAATCTGGAGAAGGCAGAAGGAAGTTTCTATGGTTTCATGATGGCATTCAGTGACTTCCACCATCTAACAAGAACTCTTTTTCTATCTTATTCACTTTTCCATCTCAACTCCTCCAAACAAGCCAAATGTTCTTAATATCCTGAAATGCTCTTCCTGAGTGTCTCCATCTTCCTGTCTTTACAAATTTCGTGATCATTGAAGGCCCACATCGAGTCCTGTGCCTCATCCAAACAAGGACATCTTCTCCAGCCATATTCATTGGGAGGGACCTCTTTGAACTCCTACAGTCGTTGCGGTCCACACCAGTGGTTTGCTCTCATCACTCATTTGTGATGGAATAAAGCAGAGGAACAAATAAATACAAGTATCGAAACAGGCTTTTCTAAAATTGCCTTGAACAATTATCACAGGGTTGGAAAGATACATAGGAAATGTTTTATTGATCGAGTCTCTTTGTTTCCTCTAGGGATTTCTAACACGTACATTTCCAATTTGCTCGTGATTTCTTTAAAAAAATTTAAAAATATATTTCAACTTATTTTTCTCTTAATTTCAACCATAAAACAGCATCTTCTGCTGTGCTAGATGAGAAAGAACCTTGGCCACTTTTTCTTTTCTTCTTGACATCCCTTCTCAGGTTTAACTGAATTAAAATGCAGAATTTTAGTTCAATTCCTTTGTTACTTTATGTACCTTATTTCAAGAATTCTTTCTTAACATTTGCACTAAACTTTGTAATCATATGAACAATTGAGAGAATTTATAGTGCCCTTTGTCGAGTTTATTATTCAGAATATTTGTGGGGTGGTATACTCTCTGAGTCCAATATGTACGATTATGGAATGATGACTAATTTTGATACTGTCACCATTCTATGAAATCAAAGTTTCAAGAGAAGAGGCCACACCAGTTTCCAATCCTTAAGCCTTTTTTTTTTTTAATTTGAGTATCGTTGCTTTACAATGTGATGTTAGCTTCTGCTGTACAAACGAAGTGAAGCAGCCATATGTACACATATATCCCCTCCCTCATGGACCTCCCTTCCTCCCACCCCCCCACCCATCCCGCCCATCTAGGTCATCACAGAGCACCGAGCTGACCCTTAAGTCTCGATTCTGGAAGGGAGTATAGGAGTAACCAAGGCAGGTGCTTCTGGTTCATTTTCCTAGAAATGGTGTTGCTTAAGGATGGATGGGGAAGGGGGTGGGAAATGTAAAGGGAGATACAGGTCAGAGATCTGTTTCCTGTTTCCAAGCACTGGTTTCCTAAGACTCAATGAAGAAACAGAGATTCCATTATTGTATGGGAACTTACAAAATGCTTTGCTTCTATAATTCCTTTCCCAGCTTAAGTCTGCAGAAAGCCTGCCAATGGCCTCCTCAAGCCTGGAACGGTTCTGGGCAAAGGGTAACAAGTCCCATTTTTCCTGAGTTTAGAAAAGGTTCAGCCAGACATTCCAAACAGGCAATTTACTGCTGCAGTCGTTTTGAATTAGGTTACCTACTTGTTCCCGATTTAGGTCTTTTGGTAGTTGTACTGAAATGTGCAACCAACATACTGATGGAGTGTGTATAAACAAATTTTGGCCATAAAGATTCTTCTCATTTTTTTGCCTCCAAAACAAATAATAAAATAGGAGGAAAAAGTTTTAATCCATGAAATGTTAAGAGATCAAATAAAAATATTAAAGAAAGGCTGTGGAAGGTCACAGATAGGTCTACTGCAAAGCAGAAAGGGGACACAAATCCTGCACCCTGCTAATGGTACCTTGTAGCCCAAGGACCCTAGAATAATTGTGGGCCCCTGAAAATGGGTTTCTTAATTTATCTATAACAGGATTGAGAATGAAATAGTTTTGTCTATTCCTCAATGAAAATGGACTCATGTTTTTAAAAGAATATTAGGATAGGTTGGATGCTTTTTAAAATGTTTTGACCAAATGTTTCTCTTGTCATTTTCTTAAAACTAGAGAATTTACCTCTTAAAAGAATTTATTTCCATGTAAGTCCCCCCAACTTTTTCTCCCAGATTAAGGAATGATGAGCTCGATTCAATAGATAAAAGCTGGAGGCATCTCAAGAGGCAAAGGAAGAGAAATCATTATATTAAGTCACACTGAATGCCACTGAGTATAAAGATTATTTAAGAATGTGTAGAACGCTTAGATAAGCAGTTAGTGGGAACCACCCCTCTGATGTGTAAGATAAATGTTAATGCTTTTCTAACTACAAAATAAGATGTACCAGTCATCCCCACATCCTGAATTACAATGAAACATGAGTCCCAATTAATCTTTGTTATATGCTAAGAACAAAAACAAATGTTACAGGGTCAACAACTAGGCTGGCTTTTTCTATGCAAAACCATTTAACCTTGTCAGCACTTTTTACTACACGGGCTACTGATGGGTTTAATTACCCAAGTGGTTACTACAAAGCCAATTACCTCTGAGTTCTAGTCAGCTTTTCTGTAATCAATGAAATCAAACAAGCTTTGCTAACACTGGTGTATCTTGTTTAGTCAAGGTACTTTCGGCAAAATGATGTAAGTTTGTGGTTTCTACTCAATCTGTTGGCATTTAATAATGTGTCTCCACAGTCACTTTTCATGGAGTTGAAATATTTTGTACACTTTAGGCTCAAGTTGGACCTCCCTTCACTCTCCCTTTACCCAGTTTTTTCTCATTGTATTTATTATTTTTAGAAATTATACTATTGTATAACATAGCATTTTACAATAACATATAGTACTTTTTTGGTCAGCTCCCCCATGAAAATGTAAGCTCTGTGAGGGTAGGGACTTTGTTTTATTGATTCTATCTGTTGTACCCATAACTGTGTCTGGCACATAGAAGGCATTCGATAAATACATGTTAAATGAAGAAACCTCAGAGATTGGTTTGCCGGAATGGGTGGCCGGCAGAAATGTTCGACAGGACCTATGTACTGTAATTACACTAGGTGATAATAGGTTCACAAAACCTATTTAAGGTTATTTAAGCGATATGTGATTTAACAGATAATCACTTTGTCAACTTAAAGAAAAAGCACACAACATAAGGGTTGTGAGTTTAAGTTTTACTCAGGGTCTTATTGAGGACTATAGCCCAGGAGATAGCCAATCAATTAGCTCTGAGAAAACTGCTCCAAGGAAGTAGGGGAGTGGCCCATTTATATAAGACTTTTGGTGAGGTCATACATGCAGTCTAGCACACACCTTGGTAAAAGATTACTGTTAATCGCAAAGAATAGATATCTCAAGTTCATGATTCTAGTGCCTTCCTATGTATGGAAAGATGCAACACTCTGGGTTCATAAAATTCTTCCTGAGATATGCATCTAACTATCTAAGGAGCCTGCTTGTTTAAGCACAGAGCGCCTCCTCTGGTTTTCCATCCCGAACTCGTCTCAGGGTGCACTGCTGGTCAGTCACTGCAGTGTGTTACCACGTAACCCTAGTAGGATGAGGGGTGAGCAATGCTCGTTGATCTTATTTGTTCACAACTTACTTAAGTGATGTAAGTTTTTAGATATAAAAAAAATGGACTGGAAATTGATATTTTACTATGCTTCTGGCCCTTGGTAACCTCTTACTGTTCAAAATTCTCAGTACCATTATCTAGGAATGCTATGGAATAGATTCTGGAATTGTATTCACAAGACACAGGAGGCTAGTGTGGAACAATTTTCAAGGGATGACATTAAGGTTGTACAGCCTGTTTCAATTCTCTCTAGCCCTCCTAACGTGGTTTACTAAATTCACACACACACACACACACACACACACACACACACACACAGGGAAGCAATTTTCTCCGTACAAAGAGGAAGTCGGATAGAAAGCCTCCCATTTCCCTTCTTTTCCCACCCGCTGTGGTCCCAAAGAAATAAACTCTCCCGGGTTTAGACATGTTATTCTCAGACCTACCCAGTGACTTGATGTTTACATTCAGCTCACTCTGGGCACTAGCTGAGCTGTGCTGGCCTTCCCCTCCTAGCCCTGGGAGAACCAATGGAGACCGACTGAGCCTGAGAAAAGAGAGAAGCAATTTTCTCTGTACAAAGAGGAAGTCGGATAGAAAGCCTCCCATTTCCCTTCTTTTCCCACCCGCTGTGGTCCCAAAGAAATAAACTCTCCCGGGTTTAGACATGTTATTCTCAGACCTACCCAGTGACTTGATGTTTACATTCAGCTCACTCTGGGCACTAGCTGAGCTGTGCTGGCCTTCCCCTCCTAGCCCTGGGAGAACCAATGGAGACCGACTGAGCCTGAGAACTTCACCATGACAAGATTTCAGGTGGCACGACAGATGCAGCTTCACCCATGGTAACTAAAGTGTGTGGACAGAAATCTGCCGTGCGTGTGTGTGTGTGTGTGTGTGTGTGTGTCCCCTCCTTTGGTTCCCACCCCTCCTTCAGAGTCCCTCACAGCCACTCCACCTTGCACTGCCCCCCTCTGCCAACAGAAAGGAGCGGGGTGGGCTTACCTCTCATTGGCTTGGTTCCCATTCAGACCCCAGACAGAGGTGAAGGGGTGTCACTATATTTGACTTAACCTGATTTTACTTGCACAAGGTTAGTAAATCAGAATACCTTTCTAGTTGGGTTTTGTTGAGTGGCAGAGTTATCTTTTGAATCATGAGCATCTAAACTAAACAAACATTAGTATGGTATGGGTTTCTCTTCCAGAGGGAGAAAAACTATCTCAGAAGGAAATTCTATTTTAGGCACAGGTTGAACTCTGCTTCACCTAATTTATTCCGATCTCCAACAATTAGATCAAAACAAACTGACCTCTTAAGAAATAGTCACACAATGGTATTCATCAGCAGTGTCCATTTGCGAAAACAAGATTATACTAAAACCAGGCCACGTGCCAGAAAAAGACTCAGATTTTGTGAATGACTGTGTCATTGGCAATACACCACTATAGGCAACCACTACATGTTGTTCTCAGGACACGTCCTCAATAGCAGTGGTTCTCAACTGGGGTCAGTTTCAGCCACCGGGGCAATGTCTGCAGACATTTTTGGTTGTCACAACTGGAGGAGGGAGCAACTGGCACCTGGTGGATAGAGGCCAGGGATGCTGCTAAACATTCTCCAACGTACTGACGGGTACCAGAATATGTCACCCCAAAATACGCCACTCTGGCATAAGGATTATTTTGAGCTAAAGACAACTGAGAACGAGCAGAGGCAAGAAAAGCTTTTTAACCTCCCCTTAACTGCCTAAAAATGAAGTCTAAATTTCCCCATTTGTAAAGGAAATTTACATTTATAAAGCAAATTCCCATTTATAAAGATGTCTCTGTATCAGGAAAACATCTACACCTGGAGACAACTCTTATCATCGGAGAAACTATTACCAACAAAACAAGACAACCCTTATTTACCACGTATTTCCTCCCCTCACCTTCCTAGAACTTGCCTCCCCCTGCCCAGAAGCTGCAAACTCCCTTTTCCTTGTTTATTCTAAGATGGTATATAAATTTCGATCATCTGGCCACTTCCTAAAGTCTCATGTCTTTGTGAAACTTCTGTGCAGATGTATGTAATTAAGCTGGTTTTATTTTTCTGTCGTTAATCTGTCTTTTGTCAGCTTGATTTGCAAGCCCCAGCCACTGAACCTAGGAGGGTGTAGGAAGGAAGGTTTTTCCTCCCCACAGCACAGGACAGTCTCCAAAACAAAGATTTATGGGGCCCCAAATGTAAATAGTGCCGAGGTTGAAAACCCTGCTCTGTACTGACAGACAGAAATCAGAAGCACCAAAAGTCAGCAGGGCGTTTGGGAGTTTAGTAGCTTCAGTGATGTCAAACCAACTCTCCCTTATGGCTGTGAGTCTTGGACGTAATACGCAGAACGTTAACGTTTCAAACTGTGCTTAATAAAGTGACCCTGCAGGATCAGACAGAGGGGTTTTCTTCCTGTCCGTTCACCAGCCACAGAACTAGGAGCATTACACCACCGCTCTGCTGGTAGGACCTGTGTTTTGGTTAAAACTACACGGAAGAAGAGATCATGAAAGGTTCACTAAATCACAACGCCAGTGACCCCTATGTTAAGGGTGTTAGGAAATCAGGGGACAGAAAACTTTTTGAGTAAAGAGGCATTAGGTGGTCTGTAGGGTAGGATTAATGCCAATACGAAACAAAGGAGGACCCTCCTGGGTACAACTCCTTTCCATGTCCCCCATTTCTTGTTCGTAGGAAATAGGCTTCATTCAGCCTCCTAGACCTTCCCTGAGTTCCAAAGGGCAGATTCAAACAGTTGCTAATGCGAGAAGGGAAGGAATGCAGAAACTAAGGATGAGTTAAGAAACAATAGTGCAGTGATTAAATCGGGGTCCTGGTTCCTTCTCAAGGGATACACATAACAGTATCTTCTGCAGGAACTAAGACCGCCCCATCCAAGTGGAGGATGGTAACTTCAGGTTGAGCGCAAGATTCTTGGAGCACCGCCCTGTTACCTCACCAACAGCCAACCGGAAGAAAGTCTGCACACTCTAGAAGAAAATGAAGACTCAGACCCCCTCCCCAAATGATTCTCCCTTTAAAAACTTCCGTGGTCGAGCAGAATCTTTGGAGTTCGTTTTTGGCCACGAGTCCGCCATCTCCCCAGGTTGCTGGCCTCCTGAATAAAGCAGCTTTTCCGTTCCAACCAACACTCGTCTCTGGAGTATTGGCTTTCAAGCGGCGAGCAGCTGAACCTGAGTTTGGTAACAAACAGGCTTGATGAGAAGCAGATATAGCTGCAAATCCAGAGACTGTCCTCCCTTGAGGAGTGGGCAGGGAGGATCTGCTTGGCTCCAGTCCCAGAGTTGCTCCTACTGTAGGATTACCAACAAGTCTGAAACCTTCTCTGTAAAATGAGGGGCGAGGCCTATGCCCTGAAGGACCCCCTCCAGCTCTGTCATTCTCATTCAGTGGTTTCCTCACCACCTGCTCTGGCACACAAGGGCTCAGACAGCTCTGTAACAGGATGTCAGTGAGGTATATTTATTGATCTGAAGCAGTATTTGGTAAAGGAAATAAAGAACAAAAGGAACACATACAGGTTTGCATAAACGGGAAACCCTTTAATTTGATAACCATGCATTCAACAAACATTTATTTACTGAGCATCTCCTCTGAATAAGGTACACAAAATTCCACAATTTCATTTAAAAAAATGTTTTTACACGAGCCTGCGAAGTTCTCTGAAAGTGTATGTCCTAAGATTTGCAGCAGCTAGCATTCAATTCCACCAATGAAGCCCCTTGCTGCATTCCGCACAGGACAGATGGGTCTCCACCGGCTCTCTCTCTCTCTCTCTCTGTCTCCAGGTGGTGCTGACACAGCACATATTTGAATACTCCTCTCGGTGGGAAACAGAGATGTAAATTCTACACTCATCTCTCATCCTGCTACTATGACTTTCTTCACAGCCTTGGTTTTTCAAAGGTTTCAAGTTAACTCTTCTCTTAGAGAATAGATGCAGGCAGGTAAACTCAAAACTGCGATGCCCTGTTCTCATTCTGTAGCTGGGTTCTTGTCTCTGTAATTGTTGCCCACTGGGCCGACGGCTGGCTGCCGGTGCGCCCCGTGCTGTGGAGAGGAATGTGTCAGCTCCCGCAGTTACATCTTCAAAAAGGCCACCTGGAAAAGGAAGAAAAACCCACAGTGCTTTCCTTATATAATGTGATGAAATGGCTGAGTACACATCAAACCTGAATCAGGTAAGTCTGCTCGGTAAGGATGCTCACAGGTCTACAAAGAAAAAACGACTCTTAGTCGGGCCAGACATTGCCATTTCACAGCAGGAGCAGATCAGTCCTTTTTTAATGAACCATACAGTAGTTAAAATAATTCACATGCATTTTAAAGGAAAAAAAGAAGTTTAAATTGACACTCAAGTTGTATTGCCGTGAAGTAATCCAGTTCTCTTTCCCATTGGTTCAAACGGCTGCTTTGGATCTTCCATGAGCATTATTCCAAATCCCGAAGACTCCTGGGCAATTCCAGTTTCTCATTACGACTGGTAATTATACCAGTCTCTCTTCGGGTCATGCCAATGCTTTTAATTGCATCATATTTATTGGGCTTGCCAGCAGCAATTTATCTTAAAACTCGGTTGTTTTAAAACATTTTAATTCATACAGGCTTAGCTACAAAATACTTTCAGACTATTTAATAAGGTCCAGATCAAATGCATCGAATTTCTCAAGAGTTTTAGCTAAAGGAGAAACAAACGTAATAAAGTCAATCATAAACACTTAGAAAATTCTAGCTCAGGGTTCAGGGGTGATAATAAATTGGGAAGGTGCCAGCATCAGGAAGAAAGTGGAATGTAGGTCAGGGATAAAGATGGAGAAACACGGGGCAGTTAGAAAGCTCGTCCCAGGCCTTTTCTGGGGGGAAAGAGTGAGCAGCAGAAGCGGAACATTGTACTCTTGGACATTTGGTACGTAAGTCCCCAAACGCAGTTGAAGGAGGTATGTATTTAATGATCCCTGTTAAGGGGATAGGAAAAGTGAAGAGTCGTGCAGGGCAAAAGCCATCTGCTTTATGCTGAGTAATTCAGAAGGATGTTACTCTTCATACAGCGCTGGTGAGAAAGGCCCCTGCTGAGTTTCCATATCAACTTCCCGCTGAGTTTTCACATCAAGTTCTGCAATGAGAACAAAGTTGAAGGAGCAGGCACAGAAGAGAGGTTAAGATTCCTAAACAAAACATAAACATGGAATGCGGAGGGGACAAGATAGGAGAGTAGAAGGATGTGAGCTCACCCCTTCTTTTGGACAACGGATGCAAACCTCAAGGGCTTATTGTGAAGAGTAAATGAGAGAATACTTATGAAAATACTTGTGTTTCCCTCCCTGACCTCTCAGATGACAGACATTAGGAGCCCATGAATATTCTGATGAGAAGGGGCTGTTGAAGACAGACCAGCTGGGCCCTTTAGGGAATGATCACAGAATCCCAGGGAAGGGGACTTCGGGGCTCACTGAGTCTGACTTCTCGCTCACGGTGGTTAGCATCCCCGTGGGGACATCCTGCTTCTTCAAGAACAGTTTACAGGGAGATTCCCAAGATGCCAATACCACTGCTGATACTCAGAGACACAAAGACGATGGATAAAACCCAGTTATCTCTTTTTGAATTCTGAAAACTGCTGTGTCATGGAGTATTCCAACCAGGAACTACTTAGAATAACTGATGATGATAAATGTCATCATAAAAATGGTTAAGAACTTTGGCTCTGTAACCATACAGACCAGTGGTTCTCTACTTGGGACAATTTCACCCACCAGGGGTCATTTGGTAGTGTCTGGAGATTTTTTTTTTTTTTGTCACAGCATGTGGGATCTTAGTTCCCAGACCAGGGATCGAACCCAAGCCCCCTGAAGCGGAAGCCCGGAGTCCCAACCACTGGACTGCCAGGGGAGTCCCTGGAGATATTTTTGGTTGGCACAACTTGGGGGATGCTAATGGCATCTAGTGGGTAGAGAGGTAGGGACGCTGCTAAACATCCAATTATGTGCAGGACAGCTCCCCATAAGAAAGAACTAACAGCCTCAAAACGTTAACACTGCCAGTGTTTGAAAATGCTGAAATTTAGAATTAGATCTCTCTGTGACCTTTGACAAGCTTGTTAACCTCTCTCAGCCCTTCCTTGTCTGCAAAATGGGAATTATAACAGGACCTACCTGAAACCTGTAAAACACTTTCCTATTTTAACACTTTTCAATCCTCAGCACAGTCTGGTGATTTAGGTAACGCAGGCATTCGAAACTTTGTTTTACAAATGAAGAAACAGAAGCTCAGAAAAACTAAGTGGCTCTCTCAGGATGCAAAGCTAGTAAGTGGCAATGATGGTTTTAGGAAGAAATTTTGATTTCTAATCCATGCTTTTTCCCCTGGTAAGTTTACAGATAGACGATCGAGATAAAACTGCACAGGTTGGGGGACTTTTAATCCTCATTATTGTCTCAAATAGGAAAGATTTATTTTCTTTTGCATGCCTGTGAATATGGACACAAGATGGAGAAAACTACATGAGGCAGAGCTCATTAAAACAAATAATGCAAAATGGAGTCCTCATCAAAAAAGAAAAAAAATTTAATTTGACCTAATATGTCTTTTCTTTTTTTCCATCGTTCTTTTTTATAGTGCCGCCTGCCAAGGACACTATGTGTTTTGCAGGACTTAATAACAAGAAACTGCAATCATCCTTGGGAACAGGTACCGTACGATGCATTTTAGCTTCTTTTTATTTAAAACACTGTGAGTTAACATATTTCAGATGTTGATTTTGTGTTCCCTAGCTTTTGTCCATGACAGGAAAAATTGCTTTCCCTAACTGCCATTTATTTTAAGACAGGATAATTTTATTTTGTTCTACTACACTGAGAAAAATCTCTGTATTTCATCTTTTTAGTTTTATTCCCCAAAGTGAGAAGTTTTAAAGCTTTGCAGAGTCTATGAGTACAGCTACAGCTTCAGGCTCCATTGTTACATTCCTGGAATATATAGTTACAAAAGTATAAATAATTATTAGAAACCAGGGAAGACAGGACTCTGGAGTTGGCTGTAACATTTGACTCTCCCTGTTCTCTCCTCCTGGATTTGGACACTTGGGAAAGGAAAAGGGGAGAGAGAATGAAAATGTCTAAAAATAATGCCTCTGCTTTGAGTCACCATCTAAAAACAATCTTCTTAAACTACCATAAACAGGGCCAGGCTGCTGTAATAGCGGACCAAATGTTCAGTTTATAATGCTTCTGTACAATTGCGTAAATATGTTAAACACTTTTGAATGTTCTTGTTATCTTAGTTAACAAAATTATACTATGAAATTCTATTTCTCAACATAGAGCTGGAATTTCAATCAATAAAAAGACATGCTGTCAAGGCAGACTGCACAAGATAAAATTAACATTAAAAAAAACCCTACATAAATGCTTTGAGGTGCACTAAACAAGACAGATAAAACTGTACAATACTGGAAACTGTGAGTTTCATAATAATTGTGAGCTTTAGAAAAGTCTCTTTAGAATAAGTAGCATAGCCATACACAAATGTTCCTTTTAAAGGGTACTGGAGACTTAAAAAAATAAATATGTAAAACTATTCCTTAAATATATATTTTTGTCTAGGTACGGCTCCTGTTCAAAGTTATGTCTGGAATAAATGTTATGGCATGGAAAAAAAGTTTATACTTTACATTACAAAATCCAGTTTCTAGGCTCAAACTTCATTGACAAAATAAAATATACAATATAAATGTAAATATAAAAATAATAAAAGAAAATGACCTTTTCAAGCATATTATTTGTTTCGAGTCTTAAATCACAATGGGGTACAAACCATTTACTAACTCACTAATTCAGCATCAATCAGGCCTGTGCTGATGACACCTGGACTCCACTCTTTGTGCTGAATAAACAGTATAAGATTGTCCTCTCTCTGGGCTGGCAGGCTGTCTTCATTCACTCGATTCATTCGATGATTAAGTACCATCTATGTGCCTGTGACTGTCCAGTCACAGACCACAGTGAGAAGGCATTCCCTCGTGGCACTAACATGCGAGTGGGGGAGAGTCAAGTCATGAGATGATTCTAATAGGTTGGAATAAGTCTAAGACGGACGCCTAACGCCTGCTGGCAGAAAAAGGATCATTCTTGGGTTATGAAAGGAAGTGCGGTTTCTGAAGCAGTAGCCCGAACAAGGCAGTTATTACTCCAATTATGAATAGTGTGTTGGCAAGGAGAGACAATAAAACCTGGCATGGCACTGAGTGCGATATACTTTGTTCCCACTGAAAGATGCTGGCTTTGCTAAAGGAACTACTAGCAAACAGGAAGGATGGAACAAAGGACCAAAGATGTGAGAAGCAATACAATGAGGAAGAAGACCTTATCCCACTAAAATGACAACGCCTGTGTGGACGCTGTCCACACACTTATATGTGGACAGAAATACTAGACCAAGGAAACACCAGCGCGGCCTTCCAACTCGAATTCTGTAAAAGCCTTTAGAAAGTGGGAAAAAAGCAAATAGGATCAGTGTCTTTAAAGGGATTTAAACCCTTACCTTGTATTTTATTTAGGCCATGGATGCACTAGGATAATTTATAGGTCAATCAAAAGCTTGTGATTTTCATCTAGCGGGAACCAGTGAAGCAAAGCACAGCTGTGCTTTCTAGCGGAGGGCAGCGTGTGAAGTACCAGAAGACATAGATGTGAGTGGGGTAAAGACGACCGATGCCTCTTCCTCTCCAGATGGGGCTGGACACATGGACAAAAGCAGCAATTCCTGGGTCCTGAGCCTATTCTTCAACAAAGCAAGAAAGTTCTGGATGTAAGCTTCTCAGCACCTCTTTCAGAGTAAGGGCGTTGTGGAAGCATTGCTGGTGTTGGATGGTGCTATTACAACAGCACTGTGGTGAACAAGCCCTCCTGATGCAGTTGCCGAAGCTCCTGGTTATATAAGGCAAGCCCACCAAACTTGCTAATGATAGCAAGCCCATGGGGCAAACATTATATGACAACAGTCTTTAGGTGTTACATAAAAATATATTTTCTCAAGCACAAAACATACTTGTTAAAGGAAATTCTATGATGCCAATATGGGTGGGTGTTAAAATGTATAACATTAAACAGTACCACCACAATAAATACACTGTCACTCATAAATCAGAAAGTCCTTTTAGTTTCTCATTCCTATGGGAACGTACACGAGGGAACGTGGCAGAAAGGCAGCGGTACCACTGCAGCTCTGGACAGGAGTGGTGTCATGAAAATCACCACTGCACTGCCCTACCGGCAACATGCCTCTGATCAAACAAGTTTATTCAGAAACGGAGTCACTAGAGTCCAGAAATGGAGTGTTTTCCTACAGTATCAATTCATTGACATTTTTAGTAGCAAAACCATTTCAACAAATAATATTTCAAGGAAGCCATGCTCACTCTGATCCGTCATAATGTTGAGAAGCATGGGTGTTGAAGAAGACAATGTACTTGGGACAGCAGTAGAGGTAGAAATTCCAGGAGGGGACACGAACCCACGTGGGGGACAAAAGAGCTTTCCACAGCAGAGAGCTGGTTTCTGGCATCTAAATAGGTTTATCTCAGTGATATTTTAAAATTCCTATTTTAGCTGTATATATTAATTTTTCTAACAGAGACGCAACCAAAGGAGAGACTAGCCTCATCCGTGTAAAACACTTTCCAACCCGCTCTCAAGGAGGGAGGAGGCACTAGCTTGGGAGGCTGTGGCTGTGGATCCCACTACTGAACAGTGGAAAAGCTCTGTGGAAACATCACGCAGGCAGTGATGAGATGCCGTAACGAGCGTTCCTGGGGCCGGGACTATTCAGGCACATAAGTGCAGAATTCTGTCAAGTAAGGAGAACGGCACAAAGTGAGCTCCCACACTTTTTCGGGAAAGGGCTAAGGAAGGTCGTAGCTGCCTCTGTAAACCCTCCTGGACAATTTTATCTCATACCTGAAGAGCCTTATTTGTGTTGGTTGGTATTCAACAAGTTCTTAACTGTAATGATTAAAACTTAGAGAAATCAAGACTTGTATTGCTCATCATAATTTTTCGTTTTCATAACTGATCTATAAATATATTAGGTACAGATGAAATTAGAAACGCACAGAAAGAGGAAAATAAAATTTTTGCAACTTCATTATTCAGAGTAACTACTATTAAGTGTTTTGGATGTATCTTTCTAGATTTACTTTCTATGTATAACTGGACATTTCTGCATATGCTGTTTTGTAATATGTAGCTTCTTTTTAACTTAATGATATATTGTGGTAATCTTCCCATGACAGTGAATATTCTTCTATGACATTTTTAATGACTGTATTATATTCTGCTATATAGCTGGGTCACTTAAAAAAAATAAAAAAGGATAAATGCATAAATTATTCCACCAGAAAGCAAACTTGAGGGTTTTTTGGGGGGTGTTGGGGGGGTGTGGATAAGTGAGGGGATGTTACTAACTGTTGGGCCCAGAGGACTTTGGCATAATCTGGCCTGAGTCCTCAAGGTGTCATCTCTGGACCAGACTTTTTTTTTTTTTTTTAAATACAGGCAAATCTAATGTTTATTTTAGTCAATTCAGGCAGTCAATAATATGTATTCAACAGTCCTTAATACTAGGAATTCTGAGAAACTATAAAAAGCAATACATTTAACCAAATAACCAGAGTCATTTGTTTCTTTCAAGAAACTTAAATTTTTAACCTAATGATGAAGATATTATAGAGACAACTAGGTACACATGCAAACAATGGAACTATTACCCAGTGTTTACTAATAATATTGTCCCTGAGGTCTTTGTCAAAGGCTGTTAAGAATGAAGATTCGCTCTTTTTTCACTTCCGTTCATTCATTTAAACAGCATTTATTATTACCTGACATAAATCTCTTGTAAATGGGCAAATATGCCATGCATTATAATTCCTTTGTTCGTTCAAACATATGTTGAGACCCAGACACTAGGGCAAATACAAAATAAAGTAAGCTCTATTCCATTGGACCAGACTTAATGGCATCTCCTGGGAACTCGTAAGTCACTCAAATCCTCCATTCTAGACCTGCTCAACCAGAAACTCTAGGGGCGGGGCCCAGCAACTGGTATCCTGTAGGTCCTCCAGGTGATTCTGATAAGCGCTAGAGTTGGAAAGCATTTTACCCAGCTGAGCCATCTTAGAGAGGTAACTGATGTATTTACAGCGGCACAGCTAATTAGAGGAAGGACTCATACACAGTTCTTCTAACTCCTAATCCAGTGCCTTCATTTCTGGCCACTGCAAAATGAAGACGCTGGTCTAGGGTATCCAAGAGTCCTTTAAAACAAACTTTTTTTTTTCTAGAAGACAACAAGATTGTCAAAACAAGGGAGAAAGAAACAAATTATGTCTAGACCAGTATCTTGATATTGATATAGATCGGGCCCAACATCTACAAAAGGAGGACTGAGTTCTTTTTGTTAGCTATCTAGAGACTGAAGGGGCCAAATCTCTCAAACTGACCCACTGTGTAAAGCTAGTCTAGTAAGAGTTGAGAGAATGGCTTTTTGGGGGGTGGGGTGGGGTGGGAGGGAAGAGCTTCTGATATGCCCTGATATAGTTTTCTTTTCTAAATCTACTTAACATGGGCATCTTTAGCAAACTTATTTGGTTCAGGTAAAGAAAACTGTCACAAATTTGACTTCAGAATAAGCTGGTAAAGAAGATATCTCCCATACATTGCTTGGAGTATGCCTATAAGACAGGATAGACATTCTAGAAAACAGTCTGGCAGTCTTTAAAAACTAAACATGTACATAATTACTGTATGACCCAGCAACTGCAGTCTTGGACCTTTATCCCAGAGAAATGAAAACTTTATGTTCACACAAACAGCTTTACGTGAATGTTCATGGCAGCATCATTTTAAGAGCCCAAACCTGGAATCAGCCCAGATGAATGCTTAAGGGTGGTACATCCACACTGTGGATGCCTGCTCCACACTGACAAGCAGCGAACTGTTGACACATGCAACAACCTGGAAGATTCATCAGGGAGTTACGCTAGGCTCAAAAGGTTACGTACGTACTGTAAAGTTCCATGTATACAACATTTTTGAAATGACAAAATTTCACAAACAGAGGACAAGGTAGTGGTTACCAGGGGTTGGGGATGGTGAGAGGAGGGAGGGTGTGATTATAAAAGGACAACAGGAGGGATCCTGGTGCCAACGGAACTGTTCAGTGTCCTGACTGTGGTGGATGCACAAAGAGACCCAGGTATACAATTACACGGAATGTCATACACTCGCACACACATACGCAAAGGAGTACAAATACAACCAGGGAAATCTGAGTAAGATGGGAGGACTGCACCATGTCGATACCCCAGTATCATAGTTCTGTAAAATGTTACCACTGGGGGAAACTGGGCAACGTGTGCAAGTGATCTTTCAAACTCTTTCTTACAGCTACGAGTGACTCTACCATTCTTTCACTAAAAATTTCGACTAAAATAATGCCACAATACTTTGCAAATGACCTTGTCTAGCTTACTCCAATCCAGTTACCTAGAGTGTCGCTCTGAGATGCATTATTCAAAGTCTTGTTCACACTGATGTTATGGTTAATATATCACTGTGATCCCATTTTCCTCAGTGGAATGACCTGAGTAAGCTGATAGGTTAATTTTGGAATGAGTCCCGAAGCAGACGGCTACAGTGAGACACAACACCGTTATATTTAACACGGGTTGGGCTGACAGTCTGGCATTAAATGCTTAGGTTACACACCTGAAATCTTACGTTGTATATGAAGTACTTATTCTAAATAGTCCACTAAGCACAATTTTTTGTTTTTTTTATTGCCCTGGGGTAAATAATGAGAAAAAATTCTGGCATTTTTAAAACCCAGAATTGCTATAACAAATTTCCCAGACACATAAGAGGCACTGGACAAATATTTTTTTCAGACTGAATACATTAGATTATAACTCTAATTTTAATCTTAAAATTAACAGTATCTTACAAAAGATTTGGAGAAAGAGGAAAACAGAGAGCGTCTGTTTGTTTCTTGTAATTTGGTTAACTGTGAATTCACGTCCTTTTTTTTTAACCTACCAACGGAGACTTAATTTTTTTAATAGTTTGTATAAGCCCTTTAGTAAATGTTAATGTTTTTTATGCAGTGAAGAAATTAAGTGCATTATTTTTTTCCTGTTTCCCCAAAGACTCTAATATTATTATTATGTGGGTCTATTTCCATATGGTTTTAAGATGCATTTTTCTCATATTGATTATCACATGTGCATATTTTTTATATCATAATAAACATATTTAGGTGCTGCTCAGTAAGTCTTTTTTTTATTTAATTTAATTTTTTTTTTTTTTTGGCGGTATGCGGGCCTCTCACTGTTGTGGCCTCTCCCCTTGCGGAGCACAGGCTCCGGACATGCAGGCTCAGCGGCCATGGCTCACGGGCCCAGCCACTCCGCGGCATGTGGGATCCTCCCGGACCGCGGCACGAACCCGCGTCCCCTGCATCAGCAGGCGGACTCTCAACCACTGCGCCACCAGGGAAGCCCCTCAGTAAGTCTTTATTCTTATTTTAATAGCTGCAAAACAGTCCATCATAACAATCTATTACAAATTTAAGTTGTTCCCAGGTTTGTTAATATCAAAAGTAATAATGGGGCTTCCCTGGTGGCGTAGTGGTTGGGAATCCGCCTGCCGATGCGGGGGACACGGGTTCGCGCCCCGGTCCGGGAAGATCCCACATGGCGCGGAGCGGCTGGGCCCATGAGCCATGGCCGCTGAGCCTGCGCGTCCGGAGCCTGTGCTCCGCAACGGGAGAGGCCACGACACTGAGAGGCCCACGTACCGCCAAAAAAAAAAGTAATAATGAAGTAGTTACTATTGTGTTTATAATTTTTTTCAATTTTTAGAATATTCCCTTAGGATAGAGTCCCAGAAATGGGATTATTAGATTGAAATGTATGAGTATTAATCTAATTTGATACATATTTTTTCCAATGAGCTGTACCGACTGGTAATGCCACCAGCATCCTATCTTTTTTTAAAAAAATTAGTACTGATTTAATAAAAGGAAATGACATCTCATGCTTTTTGAATTTATTTAACTGCTATGAGTTTAAACATCCTCCCAAACGTTTGTTTAATAACATTCTCCCAAACGTTTGTTTAATAAACATTCTCCCAAACGTTTGTTTCTTGTAATTCGGTTAATCGTGAATTCACATCCTTTTTTTAAACCTACCAACAGGGGGCTTAATGTTTTTAATAGTTTGTATAAGCCCTTTAGTAAATGTTAATATGTTTTCTATGCAGTGAAGAAATTAAGTGCCAGGCAGCATCCCATTAAATCTTTATAAAATCCACTTGAATTAAATATCTAATTTAATTGTTCTGGATTATAAATGAGGAACTGAGGTTCAGAGAAGCTGAGGAACTTCTGCTCACCGCTATAAGCTAGCAACAAGGCTGGGTGTGCAATCGGGTCTTTGTTTCCAAGCCTAGTATTCATTCCATCATCAAAGCTCCCTTCCATCTAATTATGGTGAGAGATAATTGCAAGTAACTTTAGTTGAAGAAAGAATCCATTATATTCCAATTTTAAAACAGATTTAGTAGCAGTTGAAATGATGCAGTCGCTCTTATTTGTTAAGCAGAAAGCAGATTACTTCTTTATGGTTAGATGTAAGGAGGAGAAAGAAAAAGACAGAAGAGCAAATTCAAGCCCTTCTTGTAAAAAGAAAGTAATTCCTTGATTCGAAGAGAAAGCTTCCGGCAAGTGAGGAGAGCCTGCAGGATAAATGAGAAATCAGCCTGAAACCTCAGAAAGGAATTTTTGTCTGTAAGTTTAGCAAGCAGGATAAGTTAACATTGGCATAGTTTAGTCAGTTCAGTAGAAAAGATTATGACTTGGAATAATCAAACAACAGTTAAGGTCTAGTGAGAAATGGATCACATAGGAACCAGATGCTTATTTTCTTTAGCCACTAACTCCTTAGACATTACTTTGAAAATATAATATTAAAGAGACATGAATCTTTAAAAAGGAAAGCATGCTAATATATCCGTTTTTAAATAAATACCATTTATTTCTTAAGCCTGTTATTTGGAGTTGCTGGAAATAAACAGGGCTTATAAAACTGTCATTTATTTGTTTTAAAGGAGGAGCATGAGGATGTTATAACTACAAAATGAAACAATAGTAAATGTGTGCGGAAGGCAGCACACTGAAGAGGACAATGCTTGGTGATTTTTTTGCTTGGAAAGTAAAGAGGGGCTCTTGTATATAGAACTGTTGGTGGAGCGTCTCCAGGTCAAGAACAGCTCAGTGTATGGGAACAGAAAAGGGTACATACTCATCAAGGGCTCCCAGGGTTCAAAGTGGTAAGTTTTACACCTGCCATTCTAAGCTCCACGAGAAGCCAGAGGAAATTAGGTGGACACGAGGAGAGTGCAGACTGGTGAAGTCTAACAGATGTGGAAAGCTGGAGATAGAGTATATGAAGCTGAGAAGTAAAGACAGATTGGTGTGAGAAGGTGGTACTCTGTACAGAGAGCAAAGATTCAGACCAAGGGAAAGATGAGACTGAATCCCTTCCCTGACTCCTCCAAGCTGAGAGCCTCCTCTCCCTCCAGTTCTGCCCACCGGTGGCCGTGGGGACTAGTGGCAAAGGACATCAATGGCCTGGCAGGCCCTGCAATGGACAAGATCCTCAAAAACTGAAAGAGACGATTATTATTATTATAACTAGACGTTAATGTTTTATGTATTTTAAATATTGCTACAGATGCTGTTCATGAATAAATTCATGCTTCTTTAATTATTTTTAAAGGAAGAGGCACAATTGGCTGATTGTGTATAAAAAACCTCCAAGGCTTACATAAGGCTTTCTCTCGCTTATACTATCCTATGACAATAGTATCTACCAGGGACAGGGACTGACATTGCACACATTACGTCTGAAGAAAAAACTGCAAACCTATGATGTCTGCACACGGAAGAATGTAGATGGCTTAGTGTAAAATATCACCAGCTACTAGAAAAATAACTCCGAGCCCAGAGGCCACTGACAGGATTGTGTAGAGAGGGTGTGTGTAACGGAAAGCACTCCAAGTGGTTCAAACCAGCACATCCTTGGTTAGAGACATAATTCATTCCATAGAAATTCAGTTCTGAACCCAGGATTATTGACTAAGCCATGGGTCTTTACTACATGAAACCATCTGGCTGAATTTACCAATAATTAGGCTTCTCCCCAAAATATCCGATTTATAACGTTAACTAGAAAGAAGAGTCTGACTGATTATTCATCGAGGCACTCTGTAAAGCAGCGGGAGTGAATGGATGGACCTAAACACGACTTATAACCACTCATCATTAGTGTATTACAACGTGGACTGGACTTTCCTGGCTTCTGGGGCATTGACTACTTGGAGATGACGAATGCTGAACTATATTTTGTTGGGAAATACCAGTAACCTTTAAAATCAGCTAACTGCCTTCAAATGCTGGCCTTCAGAGTTCACTACGAGTTCACCATGCCAGCTTCCCACAGAAATGCATGTTCTATGAGATGGTATCACAGATTGCCTGAAGAACTTGCATACTTCAGCATACTTCAATCAAGTAACAGCTGGCACAATTTATAGCTGAAAGAGGCTTCCTGGCTTTAGGAGAAAGACTGTATGTAATTTCCAGAGGCAACACAGTCAGGTTACCCAACCTCCGTGCCTGAGTTTCTTCATCTGTAAGACGGGGCTTCCCTCTTCCTCTGGTGGGTCAAGGATGGTAGGAGATACTGTGATGTCTGTGACTGGCCCCAAGGAGGTCCTCTCTTCCCCACACGGAGGATGAGGAAAGCTTATTCAGCCAAAAGCCTCCCTCCCCCTACCTAAATGGGGTCTGAGCATCGTGACTCACTGAGCTGCAAAACGAACATCAAATATCTACGGGTCTTTTACGACAAAGTGCGAAATAATTTTTTCAGGATTACAGAAGTTCTGAGATGAGACCCAGAGACAATTTTGATCTGAGGAGAGGAAGGACTGGGAAGCCATGAGAAAATAACGTACTACATTCTGATGGGAAGTGGAGAAAATTTTGAAACTCATATATTGTTTCAGGTGTCTTTAACTCACCTAAACTGCTAAAAGGTGGTGAGCGTAAACAAGTATTCCACAGAGTCTGCTGTGTTCTCAGAACTAGTCCATTTGGTATTTTTAAAGACAAGACCTATAAACACTTGAAAAATGTTCTCTATTTTCTACTGGTTTAGGGGTAAAAAAAATTTCTTTGAAAAGAAAAAATGTATTTTTTAAAATTCCCCCGAATTTTCTTTGAGGTCATCTTTCTCAAGTATGAGAAATGAATGGAAAAGGAGAGTGGGCCCAGTTGGGGGTCCCTCAGTAAGGGTTTGGGGACAACCAAGACCCCATATGAGATAAGCGTACACGATCTCACTCCTTTTCTCGAGAACCCTTGGTTCATAACATTAGTATGAAGCAAATGTGGAGAGAAGAATGTTGGGGACTGGTTACATCAGCCAGTTACTATCTTTTCATTTTGACAAACTTATGAACAAACCCATCAAGACAGGGCACCTCTTTGTAATGTACAAAAAATATTGAATCACTATGTTGTATGCCTGAAACTAATATAATATTGTAAGTCAATTTTACTTCAATTAATAAAAAAAGACAGGGCTCCTCACTCAAGTCCCATCACCCCCAGCGGTCACCTCTCCCTGTTCAAACTTCTGCCGGTTAATCCACGACACCAGTAATCTGCAGGGCACTTGGCTGTTTTTTGTTTGTTTTTAATTTATAAAAGATTTCAAATATTAACATATTTTCTAGTCAACAGAATAGTATAATAAAATCACAAATATTACCCAGAAACAATAATTACCAACTCATGGCCATTTTGTTTCATCCAAAGCCCTGCCACAGAACTCTTTTGAAGCAAATCCCAGACCTATTGTTTTGTATATAATTCAGTGTGTGTCTCTGAAAGAGAAGGACTGGGATAAAAATAAAACCGCAATGCCATGACCACATCTAAAACATTAATAATAATTCCTTAACATAATTAAATATCCATTCAGCGATCAAGTTTCCCCAACTAGCTCATAAAATTTTTGAACAGCTGGTGTTTGTTCAAATCAGAATCGAAACATGTCTAAGTAGTGTTACAATGGATTCATATGTCTTTTAAGTTTCTTTTAAATCATAAGTTTCTCCTCTTTTTTCTCCCTTTGATTTTTATGTTTTGAAGAAATCAGATCTTTTGTCTGCCGGGTTTTCCATAGACTGGAATGTGGTGAGTGTTTTTTGTGTTTTTAGCGTCACTATAAACTCGTGGATTTAAAATACATCTGATATGCTTTAATCTACTACAGTCTTTATTTGTATTAATGCTCACATCATCCCATCTTTGTCAGCGAGAATCTCTTCAACTCAGAGCCTAAGTCCTGAGGACATGATCTTAATAGTTTATATTGTTTTTTTGTTTGTTGGTTGGGTTGGTTGATTGGTTTGCTTTCTGGTAGGATGGGACTCAGCCTCATCTTATCCCAGACATGGAATCAGCCATTCTCCGGAGAAGCCTAGGTCCTTCAGTGAGGAATGGTATTTGGAGATAAGAACTTGAGCGCCTTACTGCTTCCAAAGTTCCTTGGACACGTTACCTCACGTGTACACATATATACCCGCTACCCACCTCTGGGGGCCACCATGTTCCCTTTTCAAAGTGCATTCAGACCCTATTCAGAAACCAGGTCCTCAACTACTCAGAGATGAACCTTTTTGTCTGGTTACCTAAGGAGGACAGGTTAGAAAAATACCACCTTAGCAACAGAGAGAGAAACTGAAACCAAAGAAAGATCATGAGTCCCTTCCTTTTCCACTGGAACTGAAAGGAAATAGTTAAGTTCTGTTATCAGAACTTAGATGGAAAAAGGAATCTTTCTAGATAGAGAACTTAATTTTATTTTTTTTTAACTAGGTAAAGACCTTCCTGTATGAGTAAAAGAAAAATGCTTCCAGAAAAAGGCTGATCAAGGAGGTCCCTTGGGCATGGAATAATAAAGGTGACTCACTGCCTTGCATGGACAGGTCCCTGCTGTTAATTTGTTTGTCAAAGCTGTGGAAGAATGAGGGGGTGGGGGGGAACGGTCACTCCGTGGAGTCTGAGCACTGGAAGTCCGTCCCAAAGACAATAAAAGTCACTTGTCTGGCTAATTAGGAACAGTATTTCTGCCCTCACTAAAGGAAAATACCCTATAACCCTCACAGTATGTCTGGAACAGAGAAAAAAAATGAAAAAATGGAAGGGCACGCTTCACAGTAATTTTGATAATTTAGAGCAAACTTATTCAGATGGCAAAATGTTTCCCAGCCCCTCAGCAGCAGCAGCAGGTTCCTGTAAAACCTGAACCTATTATCGGCGGTGGGGTCTGGGGGGAGTGTAATGGGGACTCCTCCAAATCAACCATAAAAAGTCTCACAACAGACACTTCACAAAAGAATGTAAATAACCAAAAAGCACCAGGGAGATGCAAATAAAAATCATAATGAGATGCCCACCAGAAGAGCTAAAATAAAAACCACTGGCAACACCAAATGATGACGCCATTGATGATGATACGGAACAACAGCAATGCTCGTACACAGCTGCTGGGAGTGTAAAATGGCATAACCACTTTGCAGAAGCGTCTGGCGGTTTCTTAAAAGTTAAACGCACGTTTACCCTACAACCCGGCAATTCCATTCCTAGATATCTACTGAGAGAAATTGAAAACATGTCCACAAAGAGCCTTTATCAGACTGTTCACAGCAACCTTATCAAGACAGCCCTCAATCAGAAACAGCCCAGGTATCCATCAAGAGCAGAATGTATTAACAAATTGTGGTTTTTTCATTCAATGGACCACTGTTGTACAATAAAAAGAAGAGTGAACCACTGACAAATGCAATAATGTGGAGAAACTGCAAACACATCATGTTAAGTAAAAGAGACTAGACCCAAAAAAAAGAGTATACACTACACGATTTAATTTATACAAAGTCCAAATATAGGCAAAATGGATCTATGATGATAGAAATGAGAGACACTGGTTTCGGGGGAGGGAGGATTAATAAAAAGGCCTGAAGGGAACTTTCTGGAGGAATGGATATGATCTATACCTTCTTTCTGGATGGTAGTTACATGGGTGTATGTACAGCAGTGGTTCTCAACCACGGGTGGTTTTGCTACCCAGGGGACATGTGGCAATGCCTGCAGACACTTTTGATTGTCACCCCCCAGGAGGGGATGCTACTGGCATTTAGTGACTAGAGGTCACGGATTAACAGACAGCTCCCTACAAGAAAGAATTATCTATTCCAAAATATCAACTGTGCCAAGGCTGAGAAACCTAGTGTATATACAGTTGTCAAAACTCATCAAACTGAACAACTAAAATCTGAACATCCTATTGAATGTTAATTATTAGCAAAAGAAAGAAACAAAAAAGAGGGGCTTCCCTGGTGGCGCAGTGGCTGAGAGTCCGCCTGCCGATGCAGGGGACACGGGTTCGTGCCCCGGTCCAGGAAGATCCCACATGCCGCAGAGCGGCTGGGCCCGTGAGCCATGGCCGCTGAGCCTGCGCGTCCGGAGCCTGTGCTCCGCAACGGGAGGGGCCACAACAGTGAGAGGCCCACGGACCGCCAAAAAAAAAAAAAAAAAAAAAAAAGAAACAAAAAAGAGCTCAATAACCTCTCTCCTCACCCCAAAATATAGGTGAAGGACGAGACTGGGGGAAAAAAAATTTCACATTTCAATTCTGTGAGTTCAACTGCTCAAAAAACACATTTCAACATCCAAATCATGCTCAGTTAATGTTGATTGAAAGTTTAAAATCTTGGGCAAACTTCCAGTTCCGCATGTAAGGAGCTTGGAAGTTGCCATTCCATCCTAACAAGTAAAAAGCTGAACAGACTGAAGAATCAACAGCTCTTGGATCCGTAAGGGAGAGGAGGACACAGGGCAAACCGAGACTGGAGAGACAGGACAAGGCGGGGATTCAAGGCTTACTGGAGGAGAGGTTTACTAGAGGGAGCCACAGCCAAGGTAGGAAACCTGGGCTGTAATTGACAAACCGCTGGAGGCTCAGTGTGCACCGGTCTGAGAGTGAAAAACTGCAAGGGGATCCAGTTATGATGGGTCCCACAGTTGTGTGAGATTTACCTCCAGAGGCTCGACCCAGGTTCTCACAGTAAATACGGGAGAAGAATCCCCTTGAGCTTCCAGAGAGGGGAGGGGAAAAGGAACCATTTTGAAATATGCCAGAGTCCTCTGCTCTTAACAAGGTTTGCCCTCGGGGGGCGGGGGGGTGGGGGACAACTAGTTAACCAGAATCTAACCGGCTGGGCGTTATTAGAGCCTAACTGACCTGGGGAAAGGGAAATGACCGACTCCAGCCCAATCTGGCCGTCCCGTACCACAGAAGGGGGGAGAAAAAAAATTAAAACTTGATATAAAAACGTCCAAAAAAATTATACCGGGGGAAAGATGGACGGAGTATGGGCAGTCCTCTCCACAACTCTCCCTTCAAACACACCCTTCCTATCTCCCCTCTCCCACTGGTAAAACTCACACCGTGGGCTACTCCACTTAAAACTTCCTGAAGGAATTACGTTTGGGCCTCAGGGAAATGTTGATATGGTTTTGCACAGACAGCCCTGGGTGATAAAAACAGTGGGGGTCAGGGAGCCCGCCTGGCCCCCTTCAGCCTCAGCATCTAATCACCCAACCCAGACTCCACGCTCTTCCCGCCCATGCTTCTGAGCTCACGAACGTCACGGGACGCAGCCGCAGGGCGAGCCAGGCGTGGGGCTGGGTGAGGGCTTCCCGCCATCGCACAGGTCACAGTAACAAGCTGGCAGCTGATTTCCACGGTTCTCCCTGAATCTCAGGAAATTGCTGGTACAAAGTAAAAAGTTGTGCTTAAGTGGAAAAAGAAATGGATCCGGAAGTGCTATGCCGTAAACTAGTTTATGGTACGGGTGCTGTTACCTCCGATGTTTGTAGAAAACAAGTAGCTCATGACTCAGGTTACTAAAGTTGAATTTCAAAAACATTTTTTCCCTCGGGGGGAGTCTGAACTGTATACAATTAGCCTTCGTGCCAGTGAGTTTCATTCCCTACTGCTTACAGTAGCACCCAGAATACATTTTACACTAAAGCCTGGAGGCAGCCCTGAGTCGGCTGTGCCATTACCTGTACACCTAAGCCAATCAAGAGACAGATTACTCAGAAATGCCTCTGGTGGAGATGCTGCAGAGCTCCTTCAACATTCTGGCCTTCTCCCAGACCAAGAACTTTTCCCTCAAGTTTGAATTAACTGACTTTTAACAGAAGCATGCACGTCTACTTCCCTTCCCTTTATGCAGGAGGAAGTAGCTGCTTCGACTTCTGGCCGGGCGAACGAGAACTCCCAAGTTGGAAAAACTGCCCTCAAGGACTGTATCCCTCACTCACTCTCAGAAGCCTGAAGTTCTGTGCTTGTCTCTAACCTTCGCATTGATTCTCCAGGAGGCGAGCTCTCTGAGCAATGAAGCCCATTAGCCAAATTCTTTTGGAAACCTGACAGCCTCACACTGAGCCCTGGTTCCTGTGGGCACATCTGCTGCCCAGCAGGGGAGTGAAATTGGATGTGTTTTAGACGCACATCTAAAGAGAGTTTTAGACGTGGTAGGTGGTGGACAAGAAAGGCACCTTTACACTTTGGCCACCATCTCTGACATATTCAAATACTCCAGCTTTACCACCATCCATTCAATACTTGAACTGCTGATTCCAGGGAGCTACTTCGTAGGGTGGGATTCACAAAAGAGGCCCCAGTGATTTTTAATTCCCAAACCTTGCATGCAACACAGCTCCATGGAATGTTCAACAGCCCTTGCCCATGCACAGGGACAAACTTGGTGTTTTCGTTTTCCCAGTAAAAACCATTTTTATCCACCCACCCTCCACCCCATAAAAGGCAAACCTGCAATGTGGGATAGTAATGTCTTATCTAAATTTCTGTCTATCCCTCCATGGGGTCTTGCACACAGGAGGCTTTCAATAAATATTTGTTGGCTGAAATGAATAAATGATTGAATTAATGAGTTACGTAACTAGATTCCAGGCTAAGTTCTTTTCTATGGAGGTGTCAAAAAAAAAATGTTTAATAGGATGGAGCTAAAAACAGAGTGGGAATTTTGATATTTTCAACTCTAACACTTCCACGCTACTGGGCAAAGCCTCACCCTGGCCCAAATGGGACTTGGCTTAGAAAACATTGCTTACAGCTTTGCCCAGCACTGCTTCACAGCCTCAAGGTTGAGACCGAGGGGCAGAGACCCTCATTGCCCTTCCCAGCTCTGTGAAGAGGTAACTATCAGAAGGTAGGGGCCTGGGGATTCCGTGGTGATTTTGTTTCCTACAAAAGTTGCTTGTTGGGGTAACGTAAGAATCTAAGAATTAGAATGGGGTGATAACCATTTTCATGATGAAAACACAAACTTAAAGACAACCTCAATCATCAAGTGATTTAAAATGTAAAAACTTAGTCGGGTGGTGACATTGACAAGGTGAAGATGTTCCAAGTGTGATTCTGAACATTGAGGCACCGTCTGGGTCTTAACAATGACCATGAGGCCCTACTGTATAGCACAGGGAACCCTTCTCCATACTCTGTAATGACCTATATGGGAAAAGAATCTAAAACAGAGTGGATATATGTATATGTATAACTGATTCACTTTGCTGTACAGAAGAAACTAATACAACATTGTAAATCAACTCTACTCCAATAAAATTATGACAGACAAACAAAAAACAATGATCGTGGCTCACCAAGTTTACATGGGTTTGCTTTCCATGCACATTTTGTGTCATCCTCGTCTAACTCAAAAGATCTAATCCCACAAGATCACCTATAATTAGTGATGATGCACTCTTAGAAGACAAATATAGACACCCGAGGTGATGCATCAGCGGTCTTAAAATAATTAATGCTTATCCGCACAAGGCCACCTACACCAAGGCACTTGGGAACAGTTCACCATAGCCATGTCATAGAAGGATGGCAAAATCATTTTTCTTACCTGCAGAAGTAGGTCACAGCAAGAGCCTTTGGCAAAGGAACCACAGTGGACACTGAATGGGTTTTGTGACACAATCTCTTCATTTTTCATCTCAATGCAAGACTTAATCGTTGGTTCACGGTACTCGCCAATCATCTCCCTCCATGGTAACAGGACCAGAATGAGGCTTGGAAGTGCAGTATTTGGGGACACAGCAAAAAGCCCCATTACCAGAATACTGCTCCTACGTTGAATAACCAGAGCTCAAGCATTTCAGGCAGCCACTGGGTTTTGTTGTTTTATTTCCAATATGAAAATAAAACCGATCATCATAAACCAGCACACCGATCCAGAGTCTGAGCTAGGCAGTACAGAAGCACAGAGGCTAAAGGTTACAGCATTTCACACAGAAACCTTTTAAACTCCGCATACGGCCCCCATGTGGGACATTTTATTTCTTTTGAGACTTCTATTTAAACTCGACCATTCAGACTTTCCAAAAACAACGTGAGTTATGTGCATTTCACTAGTGCTACTGCCTTCTAAATAATGAATGCCTTTCCCAGTGAGGATGAAGAAGGTAGAGAAAAGAGGTAGACAGTAGCAAGAAGGGGAACCATGACATTCGCAAGTACTGTGTGATCTCAGGAAAGCTCATCAGAGGGGCTGAAACGCACCTCATCTAAAGCTTTGTCCTGTCATCCCTCAGAAAGGCTCAACCTGCTTCCTGTACCAGCAGCTTCTCCCTGGCTAATGCTGTGTCTCCTGACCATCAGGCACTTGTGTTCAGACTAACTGACGGTGGACTTTCTTCCTGGGGCACGGACAAACTGTCTCTAGGACACCAGGCTTCTCTGCTAACTCTGTGGTCTTATCAACTTACCTTTTTTCTTTTTTTTTTTTAATTGAAGTATAGGTGATGTACAATATTATGAAAGTTGCAGGTGTACAATATACTCACAATTTTTAAAGGCTATATCCCATTTATAGTTATTATAAAATATTGGCTATATTCCCTGTGTTGTAAATATATCCGTGTAGCTTATTTTATACAGAATAGTTTGTACCTGTTAATCCCCTCCCCCTATATCGCCCCTCCCGCCACTGGTAACCACTAGTTTGTTCTCTTTATCTGTGAGTCTGCCTCGTTTTTGTTATATTCACCATGTTGTTGTATTTTTACCTGTCTTTAAAGGGATGTGCTCTGAAGTTCTGGTAAGGGCTAGAACCCATTCTTTGGCTCCAATTCAGAGTTACTCATTTCGTACAGTCTTTCCTCCCCGCCCCCCCCAAACGCACTAAAAAGCTTTCCTCTGTCATTTTTCTCCCCCTTACTTTCTTCTTGCTCAGAGCAATCCTATTTCATTTTTCACAGAAGATGATTTTCTGTGTTCGCTTTATCATTTTTACCCCCTCAGTGTCATTAATGACCTTCGAGCTATTAATAACCTTCAGTTATTCTATGGTTTTTCCTTCCACCTTCATCCTTATTTTGCCCCCATTTCAGAGCTGAAGGACAACTGTAGAACGAGTAAATTTTAAAGTTGTGTCACGGTTCCCCTAGGGACAGTCTCCTTCCTTGCGCTATTAAGTTGGAAAAAGGCTTTTTAGAAAAAGTCAAGGTTTTTGTCACAGAGCAGGTGCAATCATTACAATGTGAAATTAGTCCTTTTTCCAGTGAAAGTGGTGCAATACTTTACTTGTAACTGCACAAAGAGATTTAGGAAATGGAATATAAAAAAAACCTATCAAGAGCTTTAGCGGGTTACGTGCAAAGTTAGATGATACTTTGTTCCTGCAATATAGACAATAAAGCCATGCCTCTGTAGAATGCCAAAGTTTTGCTTTCTGGATTCACCAATGCAAAATCAGTTCATTTAAACTTTGGAGAATGACCTGCTTCTCATTCATGCACACATCCATGTCGTCTCTGTTCCCCATGTTCACTGGGCTCCTCCAAGGTGCCAGGCAGAGTGATGAATTTTTAAAAAGCAAAAGAACAAAAATAAATCTTTTTTATCCTGAAAAGCATGTCGACGGTTATCCTCTATTCTAGGCAAGTCGCTCACTTCAAAAATTATCTCATAAGTTGTATGTACTTGCAGAGAATGAGGTGGCACGGTAATAATAAACCTGCCTGCAGGCAGATTCACTGAGGCAGATGTGGTTTTACAGCACTCTGTAAAACCCATGACTGTTTCACTAGTTAATAACTGGCAGCCCAGTGGGCTTGGACCACAGTGGGAGAAAGGCAACCAGGCCTTGGAGTCTTGCTCTGTGGTTTGCTGCTTGTCTGGCTTTGACTTAGCCTCTCTGAGCCTCAGTTTCCTCCTGTGAAAAACAGGACCAACTGCACCAGTTTCCAAAGAGTGGTTCTTAGGATTGACTGAGATAAAATGCACAAGGCTTCTATTACTGTGCCTGTCGCAAAGTCGATGCTCCATACATTACAGTTTTAGCAGCATCATTATGACTGGAGTTTACAGCAGGGCAGACATGACAGCCCTCAATCAAGGCATTCTTTTTTTCTCAGAAGGAGAATGACAGGGCTAATTTCAAGGAGGCAGAGTAGACAGGTTGAAAATTAGGGTCTACCTCATCCTAGCCCTGCCCCACTTCTCTGAGTTGGGCACCTACGTACCCCAATTACTCATTATCTCCACGAATGCCCTTCTGCATCAGCATCCCAGTCACTGACCCCTCCCTTTCACCACGATCTTTTCCTCTATCTAGCCCAAACTTATTGAGAGATAGCTTAACTCAGGGAAGTAGCTGACCACTTTAAATGAGTCAAAGAAAAGGAAGAGGGGGCTTCCCTGGTGGTGCAGTGGTTGAGAGTCCGCCTGCCGACGCAGGGGACGCGGGTTCGTGCCCCAGTCCGGGAAGATCCCACATGCCGCGGAGCGGCCGGGCCCGTGAGCCATGGCCGCTGAGCCTGCGCGTCCGGAGCCTGTGCTCCGCAACGGGAGAGGCCACAACAGTGAGAGGCCCGCGTACAGCAGAAAAAAAAAAAAAGAAAAAAGAAAAAAAAAAAGGGAAGAAAATAAATCAATTTTCTTTTTGTTTGTGATGGAGATGACAGAAGAGGTACAGAAGGACACAGAGATAACTGGACTAAAAATAATAATAATAATAAGGGACTTAATGATCCAAACTTAACAACAGAAACTGATGCTTGCTTGCGGAGAGGCCTATCGATTTCATGTGTTCGCCTCAATTTGGCTCACAGAATTATAGAACACTAGAGCTGGAAGAGATCTCAAAAATCATTCAGTCAAACCCCATCCTTTTAGAGCTAAAGAAACTGAGGCCCAAAGAAGTCTTATAAGATGTGTTGAAGGCAACCCAGCTCATCGCTGCAGACCTACAACTAGACTAGGTTTCTTACAGTTTCATTCCAAACAGAATTTCAAATGATTTGGGTGTAGTGTGTTTAGGTGGTTGAGGTTATCATATTTTGTCTTGTTTGTTTGTTGCTATTGTCTTCACTTAGCATGAAAAAGATGCAGTCTGACTGGATAAGTCTGGACTGGTGGGATTTACTTTAAGTGCCCAGTGATGGTGGTGGAGTGGTCCGTGAATGCCCTGAAATTGCAGGCAGAATTATACGTGGATGGACATTTTTCTAGGAATAGGGTAAGAAGCTTTAACACGCTCTCAAAGGTGCCAGCGAGCAAAACAAAGTTAAGCGAGTGGACTGGGCAGAGAAGAGAGTGGTGAGCCCAGTGTTTCCACGCTCTGCAGGTAGGGTGCTTCCAGTGCGGACCTGGGGGGTGCGGGAGGGGTAGGGAGAAGCTGGCTGGCAGAGCAGACTCCGCCGTCCACCTTGGCGTCAAGCAGTGTGGCTTTACCTCCTACCTTCTTTCGAAATTCATGTTCTGCTCAGTTTGCTGAAAGAAAGCCTTCTGCTGCTGGGAGTAGGGAGACTGAAAACCACTGTTACAGCACGCCTATAAAATCTCAGCGAAGGTGTGAGTTCCTGTCCATAATAATTTACAGCATTCCGCCAAGAGCGCCCCTTCTCCTGACTGTCTCTGTTGCTGTTCTTTTACTCTCATGTTTAACAATCAAGATGATAGATACCTCTTGCCTTCTCAACATCTTCATGAGTTCCCGCCGGTGGCAAGAAAATAAGGGCCAGGCATTGCAAGTGGCTAGAAAAAAAGAGCCTGAGTCCACCTTTTCTCGTTCTGAGAGGATAATGGAAATTACTTTTTCTGTTTCTCTGGCATCTCACAGGCTGATCTGCGTCCCAAAGGCCTAGGTGCTGCTATAGATGCATCAGAATCCCTGAGGGATTGTCCACCTTTTTCTTTTTTTATCACCAGAGAAATGCTCTCCCCTCCATTTTTCTCAGACAATAAAGAGTTGAGGGCATATATTTACAACCAAGAAGTTTTAAGTTTTATAGCACGTTCATTAACTTGAATTATGGATGGGGAAAAATGAGAGCTAGTAAAAAGCAATAACGTTTAGAAAGCAATATATTTGGTCATTTTCACCCCAAATTAGAACTTCATGCCCCTAAGACACAAGTCTAGATAATGTTGTTTGTGTTGCATTAACCTTAAGCTATAATAGGGCAAGAGCAGATTACAGGAGATCACAACAAAACAGTTATAACATTAGCAGCAGCTAGCAGGAATATTGTGGCAAGCAATCACTCTTAAAGATTCAGTTATAAACACCAGGATCACGGTCTGGGCCTGTGTGAGTTTCTACGATATTCGAGTACAAATATACGACTTCAAAAATAAGTATCATACTGAAAACTGACCACCCGGAAGACGTTTTTATATTTGAGGTTTGATGTTTCTCTTCTTCTGGTTTTACCCCCTGACTTCATGTGTTGATGAAGGTTGGCAGAGCCTGGGGTTGGAGGGGTACTTAGCAATCAGCTGGTTCACTCTCTCTCTCCCATTCTCCCCAAGTCTAACCATTTCTACTACTCCATATGGCCCCTCCCCTAGAATTAGAATTTTGAAAGCTATTCTCTCATTGAATAGCTGGGCAGACACCCAGCAATGTTCCGGGCATTGTGAATTATATCATACAAGTATAAGATGATGTTCCTGTTTTCAAGGAATTTATCATCTCACTGGAAACCTTGGAAGTACATTTAAGCAGCTGTCATACTAAGTGACAGCAGCCAGAGCAGGAAGTGATGAAAACGCAGGAGTTAATCTTATTGTCTTCTGTGGGATCCTTTACAGTACCTAATATCAGGTTTATAACGTGGCTTGTTGAACCAGAGTGGTACAGACAACAGAGCACTGGGCTGGGAGATAAGGGGCCGCGTCTCCGAGAGTAACAGAAGTCGATGTGTAGAATTAGAAACAGAGGGAATAGTCCCAGGGATAAACGTAACAACCATTTATTCAGCATTTATTTTTTTCCAAGTACTTCTCATATACTCATTGACTTTCTAATTACAATACCCATAAAGTAATACTATTAATATATAGATGAAGAGACAGAGGCTAAGGGGGGTCCTATAGTCAGCATGTGGAGGGGTTGAACTTTCACAACACACCTGTCTGATTTCTAAGCCCATGCTTAAAAATGCATCTCGACTCCTAAGTCCTATCATTTCCGAGATTCCGTGTCTTAAATATGTAGTATTTGATATCTTATTTAATTATGAAATACAGCAAAGCTCATAAAGTATTCAGACATTACTGCAGAAATTTTACTGATATCTAAGCAGGTAATGATGTTCTAGTCCTCACATTAATATACCTTAAAGGCTTTTAATGTAGCATCCTTAAGATAACAACAAACCCTCCACAAATCCAAACTTTTTCTGCTGGTTATATGCATGACTGAACTGCTATGGTTACAAGGTTTTTAAAAGTCACTTTACAAATGAGAAAATGATGGCATCAGGTATTAAGAAACACACCTGAGTTTATGTGATGAAGAAGTTCAAAAGAAGACCGAAGCATCTTCCAGAACAGATTCCTAGTTTAGCTTAGCTGAAGGTCCACGGAAGCATAAGGTTGGGTGTAACAAGATATAAACCAGTGCACTGTCTTCTTTGCTGCTATGGATTCATTCGTGAAAGAATTATAAGACAGTTTTCACTCTCCTCGACTTCCCTCATGCATAGACAGAGCAGAGAGACCCTAGTGAGCATGACTCTGGACCTTCCTTACTCCCCCTTGAGGCTCACGCTTCCAGAGGCCAGGGGAGTGGGCAGCCCCACAAGGAGAAAGTAGAATTCTTAAGATGTAAGTCAGGGGAGGGGGTGGGTTAAGTTCCAAAATGGTGGCGACTCCTGCTCTTCATATAGTTCCTGGCTGTACAAGTGTCAGGATCTAGGAGGGCAGATGAATCTAAGGTCAAGGTCCTGAGTGGAGGTCCCAGAAGCAGCAGCACGGGTCTCAATGACTAGCCTGGCACAGAGGGAGTCAAAACCCCAGGGAAACCATTCTTCTGGATTTGGGCAGAGTGTCTTGCCAGGAATCTTTTCCCTTGATTTTCTTGGACTGATAAAGGTTGGTTACTTGTAAGGGAATCAATCGACTGATTACTTTAGGAGAGAGAAAACTTGCCTGAGAAGAACAAGCAGACACTGTAGTTTCAACGTCTATCCCCAAAATGGCAAACAGGAAGCAACGTCTCACACACAAAAGTTCACTATAAACATTCACTATCTGAGAAGAGAGTACTTCAAACATCACCATATGAAATTACTAAGAAAAGTCTCATTTTCCAAGTCTGATTCCTAACATTAAGGCTCCACTGCTAAAAAAACAAGTATATAAATTTTTTTAAAAAACATACTCACAGAGAGAACTACTATATATTAACACTATAACCAAATACCACACGGTTGGCTGGAGTCATGGGAGAGAAGTGTTCTGGGATGAATTATGGAACAAAGGGGATCCGCGTCTAGCAACTAATCTCTAAAGTCCTTCGCCAAAGTTTTCCCTTCTCATCCAGGCTGACAGATGCATTTTGGGGATATCCAGAAAACCCTTAGGAGGAATTCTAAGAGTAATTTTTCCCAGAGGAGGCAGAGTAGTTAAGAAGGCAAGGTGAATTGCCTGCAGTACTCCTTTGATAAGCTTCTCTGTTCAGCATGGTAACAGCGTGCTGGTCTGCAGCAACACAATTTAAGATATATTACACATTTTGCTGCCCTTGAAAACAGCAATGCACCAAGCCTAAAAAGATTTCATCAGGCACAATTTAACCTTTGCCTGATGATCCAAAGTCAATGTTATGAATTACCTATTAGTTCTGTGGCCTCAGGCAAGTCGCGGGAACCTCTAAGCATAGGTGATCCTCTTTACCATGTGAATGACAGTACTTCTCTCATAGAATGGTGATGGTGGATTAAATGAGATCAACCCTGTAAGGCACTTAGCACGGAGTCCTTTGCATTCTCAAAAGACTCAAAATGGTAGCTACTGCTACTTTTAACATATTTCCCTGCTTTGGGCTGTGATCTAGAAAATTAGGTTGACCTATGAGTGTAACTTCTCAAGAAGTTACTACATAGGGTTTACAACTTTAAAACATTTATTTGTCTTTTAGGAAAACAAAAGATCGAACTCCCATTTCTTCCAATATGGTAGACTTGATGTCGGAAGAAGCCCTCTCAATATAAAAGACTAACAATGCTGAATAAATATTTTTTAAATCTTTAAAGCCCACAGCTAAATTGTCAGGAGAATAATTGAACCCTCTGGTGGGAAAAGAATCCTGCACCTCTTGGTAAGCCAGGGCAGAAGAAAGAGTTTCCCAGAGGCCTCTGCCTATCCTTGAAGGTTTCGACTGGAGTGTGAGCTTTAACCTGTAGAATTTTGGGGGTCCTAGGACAAGCCTGGGGCCCGGAAAAATAGAAGGTTGGATCAGAGACGCCGGAGATTCCTGCCCCACCCCACAGTGAACAAATTGGGGGAAAATATCCACGTTCTAGAGGCAGACTGTGGGTGAGGCTACTTGCCTGCCTCGGCCTTGACGCAGAGTCTGGCATGGGGGGGTGGGGGAAAGGCACCCCTGAGAAATCTTGATCACAGGTCCACGCTACAGCGTTAGAATTCACCCTGTTTGGGATTAGAATTCACCCTGTTTACGGGGCCTCCCAAATAATCCTCTCTGCAGGAACATACTTTCCACCCGGGCCTCAAAGAACTCCCACAGATAAAGTTCCAAGGAGAGCGCGAGCTTGCCAGTACAGTTACCCAATACGTGAGCAGCTGAGCAGAAACAAGGTACAGAGCCAGACCCACAAAACTGTAGGGATTTTAATTATGGAAGAACATATAATAAGTACATTTAAAGAAATAAAAGAAGTACCAAAAGTATGCCTAGGGAACATGAGACTTTCAAAACTTCGGGAAGATCTGAAAAAGAAACAAACTATTTCTGGAAATGCAAAATATAAAAATTGACATCAGCAATTTAATGGATAAGGCAAAACATGAGATGGGACATCGCTGAAGAAAGATTAGTGATTAAGACTAAATAATAGGGCTTCCCTGGTGGCGCAGTGGTTACGAATCCACCTGCCAATACGGGGACACAGGTTCGAGCCCTGGTCTGGGAAGATCCCACATGCCACGGGGCAACTAAGAAGCCCGTGCGCCACAACTACTGAGCCTGTGCTCTAGAGCCCGTGAGCCACAACTACTGAGCCCACGTTCCTAGAGCCCGTGCTCCACAACAAGAGAAGCCACCTCAATGAGAAGCCCACGCACCCCAACGAAGAGTAGCCCCTGCTCGCTGCAACTCGAGAAAGCCCGCGCGCAGCAACGAAGACCAACGCAGCCGAAATTAATTAATTAAAAAAAACAACTAAATAATAGTTGTAGCAGGCATAAAAGGTATATTCTGAACAACTTTCACCAAAAGTCTGAAAATGTAGATGAAACAGACAAATCTCGAGAATATAAGTTACTGAAAGTGATTAAAGAAGAAATAGAAAGCCTGAATCATCCTAAACCTTTACTTCTGCTGAGTCAGCAGTTAAACATTTTTCTAACTTGGAAAATACCAGGTCCAGCTTTCCAAATGAGTTTTACCAAACAGGTAATTTCAATCTTATTATAAAGTCTTCCAGAAACAGAAAAAGAAGAAACTCTCTCTCCAAGTCGTTTTATGGGCCTATCAAAACCTTGACACAAAAACCCCACAAAGACAGTATAAACGAAGAAAAGTACAAGCCTATCTCAACTCTGAATGTAAATGCAGATCCTAAACAAAAGACGAGCAAACTACAGATCATGACCAAACTGAGAGTAACTCAAGAGTAAGTTTAACGTTTGAAAATTTCAGGTAATTCACCATATTAACAGAGGAGATGCAGAAAAAAATTGTGTGCAGCCGAAGCCTGGAGTCAAATGTAAAAACATAAATTAAGCTTTGTAATGTTCTTTGTAGGCTAATTACACCTTCCCTGCATACCTGGTAATTCACAGTAGGTAAAGCAGTGAAAAGAGGCTAATTTCTTTCTTAAGTAGAAACATGCATATGCAAAAACAGCATATAAAGAAAAGCCAGACCCG
>NW_020174553.1:4988745-5025830 GCF_003031525.2 Neophocaena asiaeorientalis asiaeorientalis
TTAAAAGAAACTAACACACCACTGTAAGGCAGTTATACTCCAATAAAGACGTAAAAAAAAAAAAAAAGTCCCCAAACAGCCATCATTAAACACATTTCTCTCTTTATTCAAAACATTAACTGAGCCTCTAACTGTACACTGTACTTGACAAGATGTACAGTAATAAAAGCAAAAAATGGTACAGCCTTTTTCTTGCATAGTTTACAACTACTAATTGATAAAACAGTATATTTTGGTGGAAAAGTAAATTGATGTGAACTTTCTGGAGAGTGATTTGGCAAAACGTATCAAAACAAAAAATATTAAAAATATTCATGGGCTTCCCTGGTGGCGCAGTGGTTGAGAGTCCGCCTGCCGGTGCAGGGGACACGGGTTCGTGCCCCGGTCCGGAGGGTCCCACGTGCCGCGGAGCGGCTGGGCCTGTGAGCCGTGACCGCTGAGCCTGCGCGTCCGGAGCTGTGCTCCGCAACGGGAGAGGCCACAACAGTGAGAGGCCCGCGTACCGCACACACACACAAAAAAAAAAATATTCATAACCCTTTGCCTTCAGAAATGATTAGAGATTCGGCCAAGGCTTATGGACAAGAATTGTTTCTATAGCATAATTAATTTTTTGTACAAAAAGCTGAATTTATTATTTATGAAAACTGCTGAGTAACTTTAGTTTGTTTACAGTCTCTAGTATCACAGATTCAAAACATATTTTGAACATGTATTTTGCCTCTCAATCCAATTATATGATCTAAAAAGTGATCAGGCAACTTGTAAACAATTTATTACCATTTATAGAATACGTTTAAAAAAATCCTTGCCCAGCAGGATACTAGCTTTTTTTTTTTTTTAATTTTTATTTATTTTATTTTTGCGGTACGTGGGCCTCTCACTGTTGTGGCCTCTCCCGTTGCGGAGCACAGGATCCTGACACGCAGGCTCAGCGGCCTTGGCTCACGGGCCCAGCCGCTCCGCGGCATGTGGGATCTTCCCGGACCGGGGCTCGAACCCGCGTCCCCTGCATCGGCAGGCGGACTCTCAACCACTGCGCCACCAGGGAAGCCCCTGAGCTTTATTTTTAAAATTGCTGAATCTTTGCATAAATTTTTAAAAAGGCACACATATTTCATTGTATTCTGTGTTTTTAAAAATGCCATCACTTGTTTCCTTTAAAAATTTTTCATCCATTTAAAAATGTTTTGAAGTTCAACTGTTCAATTTAAGGTAGAATGTAGAAATTTCATAGTATTTAAATTAAACCTTACCCTTGTCTTGACTGAACCTAAGAACTCTGCTGGAGTCCTTGTTGGCCTCTTGGTCATGCTTTTCCTAAGACATGGAATCTCATCTTTACTGGTCATCACCTGCTATGTCTAAATGAGCCCATGGAGATTGTGTCCCATTCAGGTGTGCTGTGGCTGGACGTGACCCTGCAGACCTATATTGCCCACTGTTATTAACAGCAATGAGCTGGCAATCTGTAATCTGCCTTATACAACGTTCAAACAGAGACATCCCCCAGACGTGGTCCTCCATTTCCATGCTGGCCTCAAGTAGTCTGGTAGGCCACCAGTATGAACTGGTAAAAATTCCAGTGATACCTGTCCCTCCTCCCGACCCCCGAGCTATGTCTGCGGCACCTGTTAAGGTCGGTCGAAACATTTCTGATGAACTTTGGATTGAAGATGTACATATAACAGAGAATGTCAGCTAATACCCCTGGCTCAGCATTAATGTTATTGACTTGTATGGTCTCCCCATTCTTGGCTCTGATGACATCTCCTGGCTTGAAGGCTTAGGCTTGAGGTTATGTTCACCAAGAGGGCCAGACCTATTACATTAAGTGGCAAGCTGAGCTTGTGGCAGCCACAATGGCTGAACACACGGCAGCTCCTCCCATGTCAGCCCTCAGGAAGTTGACGTTTGCAGACACCTTGATAAGATTACCACCAGGGTCAAAGGACATCCCCTTCCCAAAAATACGAGTGGCACTTTACTTGCACTGAGGCTGCCCCTGTAGTGAATCTGCAAGAAGACCAGATGTTCATTACGTCATTTGGCCACACTTTAAAAAGATCCACTTTCTGGGTCTTCAGTCCAAGACTTAGGTGTGATCTAGACCTGAGCTTTTACTCTTAGAACTTTAAGATTCTTCTCCATTATTTCTGCAAATATGGTAGGTATCATCTCATAGGCTGGTGTCTCCATCAAATAGGAGGCCAAGTTCTGCCCAGAAGCAAATTGGACTCCTTTCTACCAGGCCTGTGATTCCCCACTTCCAGGTAGCTAAGCAAAGACAAGAGTTTTGTCTTTCTGCTTCAGCTCCGCACATTCGTATAGACCAAGATATGTCTCTCCCACTGCTGGGCAACCCCATGGATACTCCTCCACAGATGAGATCTTTCTGTCATGAAGCTGCCTGCACTCTGCTGGAGTAGCAACGCTGGATTTTTTTACCTTCATTCTGGTTTTCCTGGTCATTTGTTCTAGCTGCCTTTTTACCCAGGATAACAGGATGGTGGAGAAGTCAGGACGCAGGCCATAAAAGGTTCGTGCTTTGCCTGCCTTCGGAGGTGGTTCAGAATGATCAAATTTCTCTTGATATTTCAGAAATCAGTTTATCACGATTATCTCCTGTCCATGTAAACTGTGAAGAACTTCTTTTCCTTTGGCACAGATTCCTAAAACAAGGCCCTTTGTTATGGCTGTGGTAGGGAGATCCTAGTCCCAAAGATGCTTTATGCCCAGGCCCAGATAGGGACTCTGTTTATCATCTTAAAAACTGGAAACAGCCTCAGACTTCATACAGATAGCCATACAAATGAATATTATGCAGTCATTAAATATTATGTTTGCAAATCACATTAATGGCCAGGGAAACTGTTCCCCAAAATAAAACATTACGGGAAAAAAGCGAAATCAACACTATTCGTGATTGAATATCATATAGGCATCACAAATCATGTTTCAAAGTGACGGAAGACAACAGCGTAATTGTTAAAAGTCACAGACTCTGAGTGAGATCTGAGTTTGAATCCCATCTCTATCACTTACGAGCTTTGTGAACTTTTAAAATCTCTCTGTGATTCAGTTTGCTCATGTGACAAAGGTAGATAATGACAGTACTTATATTCGGGACTCTTGAAAAGATTCAGTGAGTTAATATGTACAAAGTGCTTACAAGAGTGATTCCACATTGTAAATACTCAATAAATATAAGCTATTCTTATTAAATGGTATAAGAAACTATTAATGACATAAATGCAGAAAGCAGGATTTAACATTATGTACAGTATGATTCTAGTTTTGTAAAACCGACTGCCTTCTCTTTTCATCACCGCCGCTCCCCCTCCCCCGCAGTTCTCCCCTGCATGTATGCAGAGAAAACTCCAGAAGGCAAGACACTTAAATGCTAACGCTGAAGGATATGATTCAGGAACTGTTTAGACGTTTTCATTTTAAAATTTCCAACAAGCACTATATATTTCTTTTAAAATTAGAGAGAAATGCTTATTTTTTTTTAAAGGACTCCCATTTCTTCTTGTTGGGCCACGGTACTCTGCCTCAGTGCTAGTGTGCTCTTTTTTTTTTTTTTTTCCACAGAGATCCAATTTAGGGACATAACTTTCAGGTTAGTAGATAAGATAAGAGAAGGATGAGTAGAGGAAAACATATCAAAAATACCAGAATGATGTCTAAAGGAGAATATATCAGAAAGGAAAAATTGGCGGGTGCCCACGTCATGGAGGAGAAATGTAATTTCCATATTTCCATGTAGAGAAATGGGTCAGCTAGTGATGACATTCATGATAAAAGTTAGCACAAGGCTAGGGATAAGGAAAATGAGTTTCTCCCCCATCTAGGTTGATTTGCTTAGGTTTTGTGTTCACAGCCTACCAAAGTCAAGATGTCCCATATATTACATAGGGACAAAAATTTGAATGATAAGGTTAAGTGACACAGATATGTCTGAAAACAAAGCCTACTTCTTTAGAAAATAAAATATATGATTTGAAGAAGGAATAATACACCGAAGTCACCTTTCTTTTAATTTGAATATATTTTTGTCTTTATAAATCAATCTACTGTAACAAAAATGTCCCTGGAGTGCTATCATATTTTCTGCCTGCCCAGCATCTTTTGAACACCCTTGAAATGTATGAGGAATTTCTTTCCTTATTGGCCCTACTTCCCTAGGTCAGAAGCCAGAAAACTTGTTCCCCCAGACTCCTAAGAAGCTTACAGGAGGAAATCCCAGCTTGCATTACCCAAGCCCTTTCTCAGAATTTTCAGTCCATTTCACTGTGACTTGTCAACCTGAATGTAGAAATGGAGTGGGACCCATGTAAAAAGTGAAAAAGAATGCAACGTTTGGTCAGATGCTAAACTGGATCCTGGGAGCCACACATATGAATGACTTTCTTTTTAAGCCAATTGCTATCAATCACAAAAAAACAAAACAAGTCTTCAAATCTCTCATGGACGTCTGAAAACATTATTAATGATGTTACATGTATCATAAAAAGCAGAGGAACAAGAAATAATCTGAATTTTAAAAAATACAGTTTAACTACATCCTGATTTCTGTAATCAGCTCTAGACTGCAAGTTACCACTTCATCACAGTAAATTTGCAAATGTATGGGGAAGCTTAAAAAGGCACCAACCACCTTATACAATCACCTCCGCACATTTAGAAAACAAGATTCATTGACCAAGTCTGCTTAAATTTTAAAACATGAACGCATTCAGTGATAATTTTATTTTGCAGAGCAGAAAGAAGCACAGGGGAGCTTCTAAATGTTGGCTCTCATTATACTTCCAATTATTTCAATTATTTCAGATCATGCATAAAGCAATTTCCCCTCTGACAAAATACTGGATAAAGATATCCAAAGGAATCCAAATAGCAGCCGTCTTTGTACATATGGTAAATTATCTTCTTGGGGGGAAAAAGCTGTAAGTTAGGTGATGCAATATGAATTTGATTTTCTTGTGGAAACACTATTATAACAAAGGCTTGAGTCACTAAATCTATTCCAACTTTAAATATGACTACAAACACTGTATTTAATCAACTCTTCTGTAATATTTCAAACATGATTCTAAAAAACCAATATGGCAACCAAAATAATAAGACCATGCCAAGTATGATTCCTGATTGAGTTCATGAGAAAAATCAGAGGTTAAAGACATAAATCTTTCTTTGGGTAAAGGTAAGATATCCATTTAGCCCACAAGCCAATGAACGCTTTCTTAACAACTTTCTTACTTCTTAGGCATGGCTTTTCAATAGCCATGTTTGTCCTGCATACCCTGGGCCCTAATTCTATCCAATGTAATAAACACTGACCTACTAGAATTGCCTGTTGCATAATGAAACTAAGATTTTTTGGGGGGAAAGCGTCACTTCAATGCTTTTAGAGAAAATGTCATTTTTGCTAAGCTTCTTTTATAATTCAAGGACTAGATGAGGGCTTTCTATAAATAAAAAACAGAAGATTTCTGATTTTCTTAAGATTCCAGTTCCTCAACGCCACCATCTATACTTTGAACCTTAATGTTAAGTCATGGATGTCTTTAAGATGAAGATAACCAACATTTACTTCTTCAGTATTTTCTATCCATCCTTCCAACCCTCAAAGTGTGCATTTATACCATCAACAAGCTTAAAAGCTTTGAAATAAATGATGCCCACACT
The DNA here is from genome assembly GCF_003031525.2 of Neophocaena asiaeorientalis asiaeorientalis. NCBI lineage: Eukaryota > Metazoa > Chordata > Mammalia > Artiodactyla > Phocoenidae > Neophocaena > Neophocaena asiaeorientalis. Next base: position 4,994,437 of record NW_020174553.1, read on the forward strand.
CAAAAAACAATTAATTATTGTGTATATATCAAAACTTTCCACCTCAACCTGAAGTCTTACATGTTATCTTACATATTATAGTAATAAAGTAAACTATAATCAGTGTGATGACTTCTTTTTTATTTTATTTTCTTTGGAAGTACAGTTAATTCACAATATTGTGTTGGTTTCTGGTGCACAGCAAAGTGATTCAGCCTTACATACATATATGTATATATATATTTTCATATTCTTTTCCATTATAGTTTATTACATGATATTGAATATAGTTCCCTGTGCTATACAGTAGGACCTGTTGTTTATCTATTTTACATATATAATAGTTTGTATCTGCTAATCCCAAACTCCTAATTTATCCCTCCCTCTCCCCTTTCCCCTTTGGTAACCATAAGTTTGTGTTCTATGTCTGTGAGTCTGTTTCTGTTTTGTAAATAAGTTCATTTGTATCATATTTTAGATTCCACATATAAGTGATATCATATGATATTTGTCTTTCTCTGACTTACTTCACTTAGTGTGATAATCACTAGGTCCATCCATGTTGCTGCAAATGGCATTATTTCATTCTTTTTAATGGCTCAGTGATATTCCATTGTATATATGTACCACATATTCATTATCCATTCATCTGTCGATGGACATTTAGGTTGCTTCCATATCTTGTCTATTGTAAATAGTGCTGCTATGAACATTGGGGTGCATGTATATTTTCGAATTATGGTTTTGTCCAGATATATGACCTGGAGTGCGGTTGCTGGATCATACGGTGGTTCTACTTTTAGTTTTTTAAGGAATCTCCATACTGTTCTCCATAGTGGCTGCACCAATTTACATTCCCACCAACAGTGTATGAGGGTTTGCTTTTCTCCACACCCTCTCCAGCATTTGTTATTTGTAGACTACTTAATGATGGCCATTCTGACCAGTATGAGGTGATACCTCATAGTAGTTTTGGTTTGCATTTCTCTAATAATTAGCGATATTGAGCATCTTTTCATATGCTTATTGGCCGTCTATATGTCTTCTTTGGAGAAATGTCTATGTCGATCTTCTGCCCATTTTTTGATTGGGTTGTTTTTTTGTTATTGAGTTGTATGAGCTGTTTGTGTATTTTGCAAACTAAGCCCTTGTCAGTATGTGAGGACTTCTTAAATTGTATCCCTGCTACCTCCTGGCCCAAACCCTCAGATGCAGTCTGGCTTCCCTCTAACACCTCTCTTCCCTACATGGTACCAGGATGTTCCCTTTCTTAGAGCTCAAAAGATAAGCCTTAGTCTAGCCTCCCACTTTGCACAGAATACCTTTTTTTCATTTTTCGGTATGCCACTCATTATTTTCAAACTTTTTTATCTTCAAATAATTTTAGACTCAGAGAAAAGTTGCAAAAAAAAGTACAGAGTGTTCCCATATGCCCCTAACCAGCTTCCCTAATATTAACATCTTCCATAACCACAGGACAACTACCAAAACCAGGAAATTAATATGTGTACAATATTTACTAAGTAAACTACAGACCTTATTCAACTTCATCAGTTTTCATTTGTTGCATTTAGATCCCTAATCCATTCGCAGTTTATTCTTATGTGTGGTGTGAGAATATGCATCAAATTTACCTTTTTCCAAATAGCAACTCCATTGTTCATAACAGCGTTATTCATAATAGCCCAAAAATAGAAGCAACCAAAATATCCATTAACTGACGAGTGGGTGAATTAAAATGTGATATATCCACACAATGGAGTATTACTCAGCAATCAAAAGGAAGGAAGCACTGATACATGCTACAACATGAATGAAGCTTCAAAACATTATGTTAAGTGAAAGAGGCCTGTCACAAAGACCATGATGCCATCATTAAAAAAATTCTGCAATTTCAATATATATGTCCCTTTCAGGAGTTGTTTAATAAGAGAATTTATGAATATCCAGGTATAAGGGCCTTCCTCTTTTTTGTTTTTGTTAGAAAACTGTGACTTTTAGCATTCAAGAGTGTCCTTTTTCATATTTAATGCTCTGGGGCTTACATTCTATGTTGTCTGATATCAGCATCACTACCACTTCTTTTTCTTTCCATTTATACAGTACACTTTTGTCCGTCCTTCATTTTTAGAATATCTATTTTAGCTAGGTCTCTGATATAGAACATATATTTGGGTTTTATATTGTGAACTAAATTGTAAATCTTTTTCTTCTAATAGGTAAATTAAGCCTATTCACATTTATTGTTATACCTGATGTGTTTAGTCATAAATCTATCATAATATTTTATAACCATAAATTTAAAAAAATTTCCCTGTGTTTCTTTCCCCACAAGAAGTGTATACTGACATTTAGGAAAGTTTCTTATTTTTGTTCTAGTGTCTACCTTTGTAATTATTCTTTTTTAAAATTTTATTTATTTAATTAATTTATTTTTGGCTGCATTGGTCTTTGTTGCTGCGCACAGGCTTTCTCTAGTTGCGGCGAGTGGGGGCTACTCTTTGTTAGGGTATGCAGGCTACTCATTGCGGTGGCTTCTTTTGTTGTGGAGCACGGGCTCCAGGCACACGGGCTTCAGTAGTTGTGGCTTGCAGGCTCAGTAGGTGCAGCTTGCGGGCTCTAGAGCACAGGCTGAGTATTTGTGGCACACGGGCTTACTTGCTCTGCAGAATGTGGGATCTTCCTGGACCAGGGCTCAAACCCGTGTCCCCTGCATTGGCAGGCGGATTCTTAACCACTGCATCACCAGGGAAGCCCTGTAATTATTCTTTTTAAACATCCTTTATTTAACTAGTCACCATCTGGATTATCAGGTTTTGCTTTTGGTAGGAGTATTCTTTATCACCCACTTACTGCCTATACGAGTTTTTTCTGTTTTCATTTTTCCCTCTCCCTCTCCTCCCGCCTTTTAGTTACATTATTTCTACTTTGCACAGTATGTAACATTTGTGCATTAGTCTTCTACCATCATTCCTGTCACTGTTCTAGTCTAATACGTGCATCTTTATATTTTTAAAGGTCATGATCAGGGCCAGTCCTATGCTGAATTTTTCTCAGCCATTACCAGGGAATCCTCTAGAATAGGGGTCAACATACTTTTTCTATAAAAGACCAAATAGTAGAGACTTGAGGCTTTGTGGGCCATATGATCCCCAGTGTACTGCAACCCTGCCAATATAGCACAAAAGCAGCCACAGATAATATGTAAACAAATGTCCGTGGCTGTGTTCCAACAGAACTTTATTTACAAAAACAAGTGGCAGTCCATGGTTTGCTAACCTTTCTCTAGCACATTCTTCAAGAGGGGTTAAGTGCAGGATTAACTTTGTATGGTCAGAACTGTTTCAGCATTGCCTTAACATCTGAAGGACAGCTTGGTTGGATATAAAATGCTTTATTCACACTTTACTGAGGTGTTTCTTTGGTTTTTTAAATGCTGCTCCACTGTTCCTTTGATTTGTAGTGGTTTCGTTGTTGTTTTCTTTTCTTTTCTTTTCTTTTGGCTGCAACATGTAGGATCCTAGTTCCCTGACCAGAGATCAAACCCACGCCCCCCGCATTGGGAGTACCGAGTCTTAACCACTGGACCGCTGTGGAAGTCCCTGTAGTTTTTGGTGGTGGTGGTGGGTTTTTTTTTTTTGATGTGTAGATTTTTAAGTCTGATGCTAGTCTAATTCTTTTGCCTTTATAAGTTATTTGACCTTTGGGTCAAGGTTTTAGAAAATCTTTCTAAAATCTGTTTTAGTATGATGTGTACCAAAGTTGATCGCTCTAGGTTAACTTGCCCAGGTGCCCAGTGAACCCTCTCAATGTGTAGATTCAGGTCTTTTTCTACTTGTGGGAAGTTTCCACAGGTGTGTGGATTCAGGTTTTTCTATTTCTGGAAAAAAAATTTTAATTATAGTTTTATATATTAGCTCTTTACCATAAATTTTTTAAATTTTTATTTATTTATTTATTTTTGGCTGTGTTGGGTCTTTGTTTCTGTGTGAGGGCTTTCTCTAGTTGTGGCAAGCAGGGGCCACTCTTCATTGCAGTACGCGGGCCTCTCACTATCGTGGCCTCTCTTGTTGCGGAGCACAGGCTCCAGATGCGCAGGCTCAGTAGTTGTGGCTCACGGGCCTAGTTGCTCCACGGCATGTGGGATCTTCCCAGACCAGGGCTCGAACCCGTGTCCCCTGCATTGGCAGGCAGATTCTCAACCACTGCACCACCAGAGAAGCCCCCATAAAATTTTTTAATGACTCTGTCTGCCTCTTTCATTCCCAACACTTTCTCTTGGACCTGAAGGATGGCAGAATATACCACCCCAAAAGATACCACTTTGGCATAAAGATTATTTTGAGGTAAAGGCACTTGAAAAATAGCAAATGCAAGAAAAGACACTCTGACTTTCCTTCTTTTTCTTAAAAGCAGGAGATGAAATTCCCACGTGAAAGATGTCTTCACTGAACCAGAAGAAAAGTAACATTTTTATCATCAAGGAATGTTCTTATCATTGGGACTGAAAGAATTCTATACCGTCAGACCTTGTTAAAATAATTATCTTCCTTTAGCTTTTCTACATAGTTCAGTTACTTTTCCACAATTGTTTCTCTCTGCTCAACCTACCATCAAAACATGTAGGTTTGCCATTTCTTTCGGTCTTCATTCCTTATGACGGCTCTTGTGCCATGTAAAATTCATATAAATTTGTATGCTTTTCTCCTGATAATCTGTTTTATGCTACTTTAAACCTCAGGGACAGCCAAAAAACCCTAAGAGGGTAGAGGTAAAAATCTGCCTCCCTTCAGATACTTTTTAACTTCCTTCTTTATGTCATTTTTCATTTTCTTGGTTATTTTCCTATCTTTCTTCAAACTCCTTATTAAATTTTCATTAGAGTATTTTCATTTGGGCACTTTTTAATTAATTCTTCATTTCTGAAATAATTTTGTCTTTTTCTTCCATTTCTTTTCTGAGTTCAATTAAATCCTTTATTTATCCTGGGTTTTGTCCATTTTGCCTTTCTGACTTAGAGTGACTTTTCATATCCTCAAATGCTTGTTTGAGAATTCTTAATTCTATTTAGAGTGTGAACTTACAATTTTCTTTTGCATTATGGGGAGAATTTTCCTGAATTGATGTTTGTGATTTTTTCATTTTCTTTTTCTTTTTTTTAAAATAAATAAATAAATTTATTTTTGGCTGTGTTGGGTCTTTGTTGCTGTGCGTGGGCTTTCTCTAGTTGCGGCGAGCAGGGACTACTCTTCGTTGCTGTGCGCAGGCTTCTCATTGCAGTGGCTTCTCTTGTTGCAGAGCATGGGCTTTAGGTGCGCGGGCTTCAGTAGCTGTGGCACAGAGCACAGGCTCAGTAGTTGTGGCTCATGGGCTCTAGAGTACAGGCTCAGTAGTTGTGGTGCACGTGCTTAGTTGCTCCACAGCATGTGGGATCTTCCTGGACCAGGGCTCGAACCTGTGTCCCCTGCACTGACAGGTGGATTCTTAACCACTGCACCACCAGGGAAGTCCCCATTTTCTGATTTTCTGTAAAGCTTCTCTACTGAATTTACTTTCCTTTTGTTCATTTTTATGATACTGAAAGCTTTATAAATTCCCATTTTAACAGGTGCCCTTTTCTGTAAGCCTAGCAAAGTCCCAAAGCTTTAGTGCGGTTTTCTGTCAGAGTGTTTCGGTGGTAGGAAAGAGGTATCAATCCTCTGTGTGATTCTCTTTTATCTTAGAGAACCCTAAATTTCCCTTTTCTCCTTCATCCTCTAATTTCTAAAAAGTACTTATTTTATTTTTCCTTTTTTTCTCTTCCAGAAGTTATACTTCTGGAAGACTGCTCTATTAAGTGATGCCTACCTTTTAAAATCATGCTTGCCCCTTTAAATCCTGTATGTCTTTAAATGGTGTACCTGGTCCTGTATTGCATCTGGCCCTTTAAATCACATGCACTTTAAAAATCCCCTCCCTAATCTCCGTGCTCTGATCTGCTTGGACATTTTTCTAGCATTTTAAACTTTAGGCTGGATTTAATCTTTCTAGTGGCCATTCCAAATAGCTCTTAGGTACCTTTGCTAGTTTCTCCTGCCTTCTCTGCAGTTTTTTTTAAGTCTGCTTTTGCTCACCAAAAGCCTTGTGGCAGAGTGGAGATGGGGCAGAAGTATACGGAATTGAGTGCTGGAACCTGTTGATTTTTTTTTTCTATTTACTCACAGTCACTTTGCAGTTCTGGTACTCTCTGTCTCCAGAATAATGCTAAAGGTGTGGTTCTGTGTAGAATTTTCACAGTTGGGAAGTTGTTTAATGTTTTCACTTTGGGAGACTCATTACTACGTGGCTGCCGTTGTTTTCTGCGATGTAGAAACGTGCAGGGAGCATTTTTAACCTCGGGTGATCAGAGAATGGAGAAAGAGAGGGAGACAAGATAGGCAATTTAAAAAATGGCCAGTTAGGGGCTTCCCTGGTGGCGCAGTGGTTGAGAGTCTGCCTGCCGATGCAGGGGACACGGGTTTGTGCCCCGGTCCGGGAAGATCCCACGTGCCGTGGAGCGGCTGGGCCCGTGAGCCATGGCCGCTGAGCCTGCGCGTCCGGAGCCTGTGCTCCGCAACGGGAGAGGCCACAGCGGTGAGAGGCCTGTGTACCGCAAAAAAAAAAAAACAACAACAAAGAAATGGCCAGTTAAAAGAGAAAAGCAGGGCTCTAGCTGACTGTTGCCAAGACTGGGGCAGCAGGAGAAGAGGAAACCTTTAATTTTTGTATCCAGAGTCAAACTTAGGCTGGGGCCTCTCTGGCTGGTTCTTGACACCTGATAATGCACAGTTTTGAGGGTTTTTTTGTCAGGGAGGGAAGGACCTAAACAAAATGGTTTATAAAACTGATAAAAAGCATCATCTTCACAGTGAGACTCTCCAAGCCTTCTGCATGATGAGATAAAAGTAATCAACTGAAAGAAGAAATTTAAACTCTTAAAACACCCAGAGCAGGTTTAGTTTAAATGGATTTTTTTTTTTTTTTTTTGCGGTACGCGGGCCTCTCACCGCTGTGGCCTCTCCCGTTGCGGAGCACAGGCTCCGGACACACAGGCTCAGCGGCCATGGCTCACGGGCCCAGCCGCTCCACGGCACGTGGGATCTTCCCGGACCGGGGCACGAACCCGTGTCCCCTGCATCGGCAGGCGGACTCTCAACCACTGAGCCAGTAGGGAAGCCCTAAGTGGATTTTTTTAAAGCATCTAAATATCAGATAGCAAGCTGTGTTTTGGACACCATGACTGGGTTAAAAAAGAAACAAAGTTGAGAAAAAAATGAAAAATCCAGTGAATGGTTGTGCTAGTTCTACTGTCATTAAGCACAATTTCCTTTGCATTTCGCACAAGTCTAAAAGTAAAAACAACGCCACAATCCATTTGCCTAAAGAAACCACTCTGTAATTTGTGACCTGAACCGCTGACAACTTTTAGTAGAAAACTAAAAATGTGGGGATATTTCATTCCCTCACCATGCCACTCACCCACCCCAAGAAAAATTTGACTCCAAAGATGTAGAGTAGTGGTAAAATGTGATACTGATTACATTAATCATAAAAATGGCCACACCTTGCCTATATGACTTACAAAGTGCTTTCACATAGGAAGAGTAGTTGTTATTCTCCTTCTGTTGATATAAAAACCAAGGTTAAATCACAGAGAGCCAGAGACGACACTAAAAGTCCTTGCCTTGAATTCTTCAAATATATGGCAATGGCGGTCAAAATATAAAGTGAGAAACTTCCAAACCATAGCTACACTCAACGAGCTAAGCATCTCCTTGGACCAGAAGAACAAAGCGGGGAGTCAGAGCTGAAGCCAGGGATCTCATGGGGCTGAAGTCAAAGTCAGGCTCCAGGGCAGAGTAATAGCCACGAAAGGAGACCCAAAAAAGTCACTACTGACACCTGCTGGAGGTTACGACTCACACAGAGTCCACAGCTACAGCAATGGCGAGAGGCCAGGCTGCCTGCTGGTTCAGGGCGTAAGTCTGCAGGAAGCCCAAGAGCAGCACAGAACCCCCGCCCCCCATTCTGGACTCGGTTCTGGACGAGGCAGGTTGAAGTAGCTACAAAACTACCAGGGAGGTGGGGCAAGCCTGGGGAGCACTAAGGGGAGAAACTTACACAAGGTGAGAACTTAAACAACGTGAGCTTGCAAACCAACATTCTAAAACACACGAAGAAACGGAACCCTGAATTAGGCCACAAAATGCACAACTAGAATGTTAGGCGACTCCAGACAAAATTAAAAGAACAGAACAAATGAAAAGGACTTAAAAGCGGGTATATTTAATAGCCTCAGAAAGATTTTTTAAAACTTGATATCATCTAAAGAGAACAGATTGATAATTGCCAGAGGCAGGGAATGGGAGGGGCATGGGGGGGGGCAAAGTGGGTGAAGCGGTCACAAGGCACAAATTTCCAGTTATAAAATGTCCTGAGGGGCTTCCCTGGTGGCGCAGTGGTTGAGAGTCCACCTGCTGATGCAGGGGACACGGGTTCGTGCCCCGGTCCGGGAAGATCCCATGTGCCGCGGAGTGGCTGGGCCCGTGAGCCGTGGCCACTGAGCCTGCGTGTCCGGAGCCTGTGCTCCGCAGCAGGAGAGGCCACAACAGTGAGAGGCCCGCGTACCACAGAAAAAAAAAAAAAAAAAAAACAGAAGTTGAAACCGAAAGCAGAAGAAGCCTGAGGGAGGGGAGAGAAGAAGAGAGAGGCAGAGAAATCAAAGGCTGTGCAGAGAACATTCCAGGTTTCTCCTCTCGCTCTTCTCTGGCACACAGCCTACCTGACAGTGTTTTCCGCTCGCCTGCCTCCGTAGGAAAGAGTGAGCCGGGTCTCGCAGGCAGGAAGAGCCGAGGGCCGGACAGCACCCTAAGCCCATCATTCCTGACCTTTCTTTGTGGCTGGTAGGAAGATGCTGTGACAGAGACACAATTCTCTTGGAGAGCAAAACAAAAACAAAAACCCTACATTATGTGGCTTTATCTATGCTTTCCTTCAGTTAAACACTTTCAAGATGTTCAAAAGAAATAAGGACTTAGTCCCCTTAAGGAATAACGTTATATTATTCAGTCTGGGTGAATAGATTAGGAACAAACAGGGAACAGACAAAATGACTCTGTGTGCATCTACTTTCAAAGGAACTTTAGATTTTAACCCAATGCCCTCATTGCACAGACAAAGAAACTGGGACCCACAGAGGTTACCTGGCTAGCTGGGGGTCACAAAATCCAGGTGGTGGCAGATCTGAGACTAGAGCTTGAGTGTCCTACATCAGGGTGAGTGACTGTCCTAGGACACCAGCCTTGCTGTGAGAAGGAGAGGTTACAAGGGCTGCATGGCCCTGAGGGAGAGAGGATGCTAAGTTCATGCTGAATGGCACAAAGATGAGTTACAGAGAGAAATGACCTCCGGATTCTACCAAGCATCTGAGTGTGAAAGGGAGAAATCATGGTAGAAGAAAAAAAAAAAAGACAGCAAAAGAAAAAATACAAACCGCGGGCTTTCCTGGTGGCGCAGTGGTTGAGAGTCTGCCTGCTGATGCAGGGAGCGCGGGTACGTGCCCCGGTCCGGGAGGATCCCACATGCCTCGGGGCGGCTGGGCCCGTGAGCCGTGGCCGCTGAGCCTGAGCGTCCGGAGCCTGTGCTCCGCAACGGGAGAGGCCACAGCAGTGAGAGAGGCCCGCGTACCGCAAAAAAAACAAACAAACTGCATGACAACAATTCAGTTTACTTCATTTGTTAGGGACTGTGTAATGTGCAGATTAATAAGAAAAAGTGAAGAAAAGAGGAAAATAAGCTACTTGAGCTAATGACTAAGTATTCATCATAACTGAAAGATTTTCTTCCTTTACATTTCTCACTTCAGTGGGAATATATTCCATTTTCACTGAAGTCTTTCTTACCTTGGTTCTCAAAAACCTTTTTCAGAAACGCTTTGGGTGTTTTGTTTTTTGGGGGTATTTTTTGTTTTCCAAAAATTAATTTATTTTTTTAGGGGTGTTTGTTATAACGCAGATCCCTGGGCTCTCCTCCGGAGTTACTGAAGCAGAATCTCTGGGGCTCTCACTCAGAAATCTGAATTTTGAACAAGTTTCCTATGGACGCTGACATACAAGAGCCAGAGCCATCCATAATCCCAGCATTGCAGAATCAGCCAAACCCATCTGTCCTCCAGGCCTCCCCTCACCCACTTCAGAGTTACTGAGTCTAAGGCACAGAGACAGTGAGTGCCCTCCAACCACAGAGGCTCCCCAGGCCCTGCCCCAGGCCTGCTCTTGCCGCCAGGCTGTGAAGGACTGAACCTGTTTGATTTGAAGATTCTATACTTTCAGGCTTAAAGTGCAAATAAGTATTCCTTTGCTAATGAAAAACATACCAGATTTTTCTGTCATGAGCATGTATTTTCCCTTCACAGTCAGAGGGAAAAAGTTACCTTATTAAAAACAAGCAAACGAAACAAGAGACAGAATGACTGACTTTCTGGGCTACGCCTCGTTCCTACTTCTCTCAATAAGGCCGAAGCCAGGGCGCCCCAGCCCTACCAGGCTCCCCACCAAGTGGTAGCCCCTCAGAGTAAAGGCCGTGGAAGGCCTGGGAACTGTCCCGCTTTGCCTACAAGCCCAACTCCTTGGAAAGGATAGAAATTTCTGAGGAGCAGCGCATGTGGCGGGGAATCTGGGACAGGGGAGCAGCCCCCTGAAAGAAGCAGTGTAGCAGCGAGAAGACTTCTGGGCTCGCTGACCCTCTGGGAAACCTCCAGGCTCCTTCCAGGCCCCTCCGTGTATTCTCTAGAATGTGGCCAAACAGCAGAGTCCAATACGAGAAGAGACAGAGGATAGAGAATTCAGACTAGAGACCTGTATGAATCTAAGGATACCTGCTTATTTCCCCAAACCACAGAACGCCCCACGGGGCAGAAAGGAAGGTTAGGGCAACATCCTTTTCACACCCAAATTGTTGAGGCAGTTCTCAGAAATCTGTTTTAAGGAGAGAGACTGAAAATAGCCAGAGCAGTAATCACCACCTTCGAGACTGGATTCCCTAAATATAACGAGCGGCACTCAACCCCAGATTATCTCTGCCCACTGAGGACGAAGGCGTTACAGAAGGAAAGAAAGAAGGCCTTGGGACCTGAGGGCACCAGCGCTGCATGCTCTCGAATCTCTGGACGGTGCGTGCGGATCAGGACAATTTCTATCTAGCCAGCGCCTGCCCATCTTGATGCGGGTCTGCCCGCCTCCTAATTCCATCTGCAGCAACCCTTGGACATCTGGAGTGGCTCGCAGCCTCCCTCCCCTCTATTCCCACCTGATAACAGGACCCTGGTTTATAAAGCCCTCCTCTGACAGTCTCCAGGAAGGCTGACTGTCTTCATGCCAGTGACGAAACAGAGGAAAAGGCAGAATACAGCCAGTACTTGAGTCCCAGCATCTCCAACGGGGCCAACTTTATACCAAAATATATTTCTATGTGTGTGCGTATATGTGCATATATAGAACGAGAGACACTAACAAGAATTACTCTAAAATGTCAATCCTGGTGACTCCCAGTGATTTTCACTCCCTTTACATTTTTCTGTATTTCCCAATCTTTTATCATCAAGGTGATTATCTTTTTATAATCATTTAATAAAACGTCACCTTAAAAGATATTAAAGGCTATAATTTACCTAGACATGAGCATGGCATATGATAGACGACCGTTTATGTAGCGTAACATCTGAAAGCAGGCAGGAAAAAACTGGTGTGCAGACAGAATCCTCACTTTCCCTTTCTGTAGCCCCTTTGTTACTCCTCGTCTGCAAAGTTCCTGGGCCCCTGCCTACCCATTTCTTGGAGCGCTATATAGACTGCATATACCTATAAAAAAATCCTTAAGTTGGAACCACAACTTCAAACTTCCATACAATCAAAGCCTTTCACCTAAGATGCCAACTAATGGCCAAATGACTGAACCAAATTTTTATGTGTTGTTTTCTTCTCCTCTTTGGATACAGATATTAAAACAGGTAGTGAAAAAGTAGCTGGATGGGAGAAGTATCTGTAAAATTATTAATTTCTGAACAATTGAGAAGTTGAATACAGCTGACCCTTGAACAACGTGGAGGTTAATCTGTGTGTAACTCAGCTGGCCCTCTGCATCCACGGTTCCTTTCCATTGGCACATTCGACCAACCACAGACCACGCAGTACAGTGATATTCACCATCGAAAAATACCATGTATAAGTGGAATCGTGCAGTTCGAACCCATGTTGTTCAAGGGTCACCGTATATGGTTTTCATGTCATGGAAATGTTGGCACTGGATATCAGTGCGTTTCTTAAAGTTAAAATCAAACTGCACACAAATTGTGAAATTTTTTGTTCTAATTCTGTGAAGAATGCCATTGGTAGTTTGACAGGGGTTGCGCTGAATCTGTAGATTGCTTTGGGTAGTATTGTCACTTTCACAGTATTGATTCTTCCAATCCAAAAATATGGTATATTTCTCCATCTGTTTATATCATCTTTGATTTCTTTCATCAGTGTTTTATAGTTTTCTGAGTACAAGTCTTTTGCCTTCTTAGGTAGGTTTACTCCTAGGTATTTTATTCTTTTTGTTGCAATGGTAAATGGGAGTATTTCCTTAATTTCTCTTTCTGAATTTTCGTTGTCAGTGTATAGGAATGCCAGAGATTTCTGTGCATTAATTTTGTATCCTGCAACCTTACCAAATTCACTGATTAGTTCTAGTAGTTTTCTGGTGGCACCTTTAGGATTTTCTATGTATAGTATCATGTCATCGGCAATGACAGTTTTACTTCTTCTTTTCCAATTTGTATTCCTTTTATTGCTTTTTCTTCTCTGATTGCTGTGGCTAGGACTTCTAAAACTATGTTGAACAAGAGTGGCGAGAGTGGACATCCTTGTTTTGTTCCTGATCTTAGTGGAAATGCTTTCAGTTTTTCACCATTGAGAATGATGTTTGCTGTGGTTTTGTCGTATATGGCCTTATTATGTTGAGGTAGGTTCCCCCTATGCCCATTTTCTGGAGAGTTTTTATCATAAATGGGTGTTGAATTTTGTCAAAAGCTTTTTCTGCATCTATTGAGATGATCATATGGTTTTTCTCCTTCAATTTGTTAATATGGTGTGTCACACTGATCGATTTGTGTATATTGAAGAATCCTTGCATCCCTGGGATAAATCCCACTTGATCATGGTGTATGATCCTTTTAATGTGCTGTTGGATTCTGTTTGCTAGTATTTTGCACAAAAACATAAATATAGACCAACGGTACAGGATAGAAAGCCCAGAGATAAACTCATGCACATATGGTCACCTAATTTACAACAAAGGAGGCAAGAACATACAATGGAGAAAAGACAGCCTCTTCAATAAGTGGTGCTGGGAAAACTGGACAGCTACATGTAAAAGAATGAAATTAGAACACTCCTTAACACTATACACAAAAATAAACTCAAAATGGATTAAAGACTTAAATGTAAGATCAGACACCTTAAAACTCTTAGAGGAAAACACAGGAAAAACACTCTGACATAAACCACAGCAAGACCTTTTTTGATCCACCTCCTAGAGTAACAGAAATAAAAACAAAAATAAACAAATGGGACTTAATTAGACTTAAAAGCTTTTGCACAGCAAAGGAAACCATAAACAAGACAAAAAGACAGCCCTCAGAATGGGAGAAAATATTTGCAAGTGAAACAACAAAGGATTAATCTCCAAAATATACAAACAGCTCACGGAGCTCAATATCAAAAAGACAAACAATCCAGTTAAAAAATGGGTGGAAGACCTAACTAGACATTTCACCAGGGAAGACATACAGATGGCCAAGAGGCACATGAAAAGATGCTCAACATCACTAATTATTAGAGAAATGCAAATCAAAACTACAATTGGATATCACCTCACACCAGTCAGAATGGCCATCATCAAAAAATCTACAAACAATAAATGCTGGAGAGGGTGTGGAGAAAAGGGAACCCTCCTGCACTGTTGGTGGGAATGTAAATTGATACAGCCACTACGGAGGACAGTTTGGAGGTTCCTTAAAACACTAAAAATAGAACTACCATATGATCCAGCAATCCCACTACTGGGCAGATACCCTGAGAAAACCATAATTCAAAAAGAGACAGACATAGAAAATGGACTTGAGGATGTGGGGTGGGAGGGTGAAGCTGGGGCGGAGTGAGAGTAGCATCGACATGTAATGTATACACTACCGAATGTAAAATAGTTGGCTGGTGGGAAGCAGCCGCATAGCACAGGGTGATCAGCTTTGCGATGACCTAGAGGGGTGGGATAGGGAGAGTGGGAGGGAGATGCAAGAGGGAGGGGATATGGGGACATGTGTGTGCATATGGCTGACTCGCTCTGTTGTTCAACAGTACTGTGAAGCAATTATACTCCAGTAGAGATCTATTTAAAAAAAATCAAACTACACACAAGTAACATCACTGAGAATTCCCTGCTCTGGAAAAGTATATGCGACCCTTAGTCAAGGCGCTTCATCAGCTTCACCTTCCCCCGTGGAACAGTCTATGACTTCAAATCCATCAAGAGCTGAGGAAGCTTCCCTGACTAAGCCTGTCAGGTGGAAATAGATAAACTCTATGAAGCTCTTTTGTTTCTTCTCTGCTACATATGTTCACTGCACTATACAGCCACACAGCATACACATAAAACGATACTCTGATGAAGTTCAACGTATTTGCCAGGATCCATACCGCTCATATTGCCCCCTTAGCTGAAGGCTGTGATTCTCTAAAGGACGGTATTAATAGAAGAGATACTGTTGCTGCCATGTGGTAAAACTAAGATGTGCAAGACCCAGGGCAATGACAGGACCATTTGGTACTTTCTCTGATGTAACTGCCATGAGATGCAATACGTAATAGACTCAGAACCAGAAGACCCAGGTTTGAAACACAGCCTTGTGTTTTGGTAGTGACGTGATCTTGCCTACATTACTTACGTTCTACCCCTTTATTATTATTATTATTATTTTTTTAAAACGATCTTTTTTTTTGGCCACGCCGCACAGCATGCAGGATCTTAGTTCCCCAACCAGGGATTGAACCTGTGCCCCTGCATTGGAAGCATGGAGTCTTAACAACTGGACCACCACAGAATTCCATGCCCCTTTTAACATGAGGGTTGTTGTGAGGATTTTAAAAAGGATAATGTTTGTGGAAACATTTAAATTACTGTAGGATGTAGCAACTTACCTGGGTAAGAAAAAGAAGCCTCAGTTCTGGGGCTCTCTGGCCTGGAAAATCCCATCCACACAGTTTGGATGGCCGGGCGCAGTGGGCAGAGCTTGGAGTTAGAGGTAAGGTATGCGAATGAACAAAAGGGGCTTCCTGAACTCGGAGCTCAAGGCCTTAGAACATTCCTAATCTCTCAGTTAAGTGTAAGCTCCCAAGGCAGACTCCCCTTGGGAGTTCTCGGTGGGAGTCCAGCCATCGGTTAGGAGAGAGACGGAGTTGAGCCAGAATGCCCCATCTATTAATGGGAGCCCTTGCCACATGACTACCTAGCAACGCTGTGTTTAGACTGGATGAGGCGCGAGTGAAACGGAAGGGGCAGTAGGTGCAGACCGGGAAAGCAACGCTTAGCCAAGGGCCTGCTGCGCCTCCAGGCAGGGTCAGTATGTACCACAAGGGGCCGCAGGCACAGCTTGTTCCTGTTGTACCTTCGGACCAAGGTGGCCCAGACCAGGAGGAGAACCCCCTAGTCACTAAAGGGAGAGATGCTATCCTTCTGACAATCCACTAAGACTGCAGCACTACTTCTCTGGGAGATAAACAAGGCTGACACAAAGACTGAGAAGGTGAGCGCTCTGCCTCGGTCACCGTCATCCAAATCTTTCAAGATCGGACAGGACACTGTCTCCCCATCTGTGCTGAGAGCACTAATCCCATAAAACGCCCCGAGAAAAAGTCTTCCTGATATCAAATTTTAAAAGCATTTACAACATTCTTCAACTAGGAGGGTCACACTGCCCCTGTATACGCTTGAAAGGCCCTGAAAAGTCTTGCAGCTAAAAAGAAGAGATCTAACTTTGTTTAACCAAACTTCTTTTAATAGGCAACATTATCTGGTGATTAAGAATGGGGGTGGAGGTGCGGTCTAGAGCCAGGCTTTGAACCTTCTGTTCCTCCTCTCACTAGCTGTGTGAGCGTGGGCAAGCTAATCTCCCTGGCTCAGTTTCTGTACCTGTGGAATGGGAATAATATCGATAATATACCGTCCTCATGGTGTTTCTCATAAAAATGAAATGAACGAATAAGTACAAATCGTTGAGAACAGGGCCTGGAATACAGAAAGCGCTGAATAAATATTAGCTATTTTAATTTGCATTATTATTATCTGATGATTAAATATCTCGTGGCTTTTTATGAGTGACACCTATTTATATGCTAAGCAACTTGTGTCCCACGGAACGGGGAAAATCAGGTTGTAGCCCAAAAAGCCTAACGTAGGAATCAGAGTTTCAGTCTCCGATAACAACTTACCCTTCCTGCCTCTGCTCCTTATTTATAAAAGTAAGGTCATTAGACTAGTTGATCCTTCCAGCTACAAGAGTCTAAGAAAGAGGCATAGAACCATTAAACCCAGCGGCCCTGACCCAGTCCTGGATCCAACCTGGGTGCTCTAAGGTTCTACCTTCCAGAGACCTTGTTCAGACTTAAAGCTGCCATTGCAGGACTTCGGGTTAAAAAGCTGGATGCTGCTCACCAAGATGGCTATGGAAACTGCCTTCTGCCACCTCCCCCCAGAGCTCTGAAGCTCTCAAGAGGCGAATCAAACTGGCAGCAGTTACAGTGGCAGCAGCGCCACCTGCCCCCTCCAAAGGAGCCGTCGACACCCCCAGTCCCCTCTGCCTCAGTTTCTGGCACCAAAGCATCACTCCGCTTTCCCCTCCTGTGGTCTCCAGGGCTCAGAGGGAGCCTGGACCTGTCTACTGGTCATTCTGCTTATCCTGGATCTCGCCAGCTCCTTCCAAGGTCAACCCCTTCTTCGAGGCTTTCTCATTTGTACAGAGCTCCAGGCTGTCATTTCAGACCCCCATCTATGCTCAGTCTTATTGACATATCTCAAATCTGGACCTTACCCTTGGAGTCCACCCTGTCCCGGCAGGGAAAAAGCTGCTGCTTCTGCCCCTGAGGGTGTACTGCCCGTGCCTCTGCTTCTCCCTAGCTCAGTCCTTTGGAATTCTCTAGAATGTCAAATGGCCAGGCCAGTTTGCATTTTACTGGTGCGTCCGTCCACCCATCTCTAGCCAGCCAGCCAGCCAATATTTATTAAATGCTTCCTACAGCCGAGCACTGTCCTAAGTTCTGTTGATGCAACACTGAGCAAAAATAGACATTCTCCCTGTTCTCATTCAACACACATTTTTGTACAGGAGAAAAGACAAACAAAAAAAAAAAAAAAAAAAAAAAAAAAAACAAAAAAAAAAAAAAAAAAAAAAAGAAAGAAAAAGCACTGTAAATAGTGAAAAGAGCCATGAAGAAAATAAAACGAGATTATAGAATAATGGTGACAGGGAGCGGGGAATTTAGTAAGGGACAGGGGGTGGGGGTGAGGTTAGGCTTCTTAGGGGAAGGGATACCTGAGCTGAGACCTGAAAGACAAGAGGACCCAGCCACGCAAAGCTCTGGTCCAGAGTATTCTCCTGGAAGCAGAGAACAGGCAGTGCACAGACCCGGCGGCCAGGACCAGCCCACGAGAGGGAGCAGGAAGTAAGGCCAGTGTGTCTGGAACAGAGTGGGTGAGACAGAGCGAGCAGGGGATTAGGCCAGAGACGGAGGTAGGGACAGATACTGCTGGGCTTTGTGGGTCCGGATAAGGAGTCTGGATTTTGTTCTCACTGCAATAGAAAGTCACAGAAGGACCGTAAGCGGGGAGTGACGTGGTAAGTCCATCCTTCTTGGGGCTGCAACAACTATGGTATGTGATTCTCAACCAAATCCTACATTATTTGCTCAGAATCATACCAGGGATATTAAGGGACTGGACCAGAGTGGAAGTGAAAAGTATAACAAAACCACCCAACGATATCCCTGTGAGCCTGGGAGAAATGTTGCACTATAACGTAAGAAGTTAGAATTTCATAGACATTAATGGCTCTAACTAATAAGATAAACCCTTCCTTCTGGGATTTGGCAGTGATAAGAGCTCAGGCAGTAGTGCTGTCTGAATCCTCAGAAACCTAAAATAACATTTTTACAGAAAAAGCAGCTCACAGTAACTGACTCGCCCTGCAAAGTTAGAGAACTGGAAATGTAAAGATGGTATCTTTAACAAGTGTCATTTTACTATATTACAGCTCTTGCCAACACAGCTCTTTTATCTCTATGGTTTGTTTGTTTGTTTGTTTTTTTCGGTACGCGGGCCTCTCACTGTTGCGGCCTCTCCCGTTGCGGAGCACAGGCTCCGGACGTGCAGGCTCAGCGGCCACGGCTCGTGGGCCCAGCCGCTCCGCAGCACGTGGGATCCTCCCGGACGGGGGCACGAACCCGTGTACCCTGCATCGGCGGGCGGACTCTCAGCCACTGCGCCACCAGGGAAGCCCCAGCACAGCATTTTGTAAAAAAACAAACAAACAAAAAAAAAACGCGCACTAAAGTGAATTTCCACTTGAAGAAATAAATCCCCAACACAGGCAACATTAGCAGCCCAGTTCCTTGCCACTGTAATAACTGATGAGGTAGGTGTTCCGACGGTGAAAAAGCAGAGCATCTATTTCTAATCCCGACAGACACCCTCCCCTGTTCACTGATCCTTTATCTTGGAGTGAAGACCTGCGTGGGGAAATCAATTCCTGGTGTGTTCTTGATAAGAATGCATCCTTCCAGGGGTAACGGCAGGGACAAGATCTCTTTAGCAGACATTGTTTGTGAACCCGCGCCCAGTTTCTCTGTACCTTTGAAACTGGGAAAAGTGTGTGTGCCCCTGACAATCTTGTTCAGGAAATGCACTGAAAGCAGAAGCACAGTCACTAATAGAGAGGGACAATCAGCAATTATCCTGATGGTGAGAGCCCCTGTGATGACAGGTGCCAGGAGCGAACACGGATGGCACGCAGGGCGGGCCAGGCTTTCGTGCCTGTGTGTGTATGTGTGCTCCAGGTGAGCGCCTTGAAGGAGCTGGTTTTCCTCCGTCTCCTGGAGAAGAAATACGGAGTGGGCCTCCTCTCAAATCCCCCACACCCGACCTAGATCACTCTTTTACCTTTAATCTCTTTAAGACTTGCGTGGAGGCTACCTTGTAATAAAATGATTCTAGATTTATATCACCCATGGATGACAGTTCTATCTCCCCCGATAGGCTGTAAAATCCTCCAAGTCCGAGTCATCTCTTTTGCTCTTCACTCATCCATCATATAAAAACTTCGAACAGTGCAGAAGGGAGTGAAATAAAAAATAATCATCTTCCAGCCTCGCTCCCCCACTGTTAAGTTTCTCGCATCTCCCATAAAAGTTTGTGGGTGAACTTTTGTGTTATTCAATGTTCAATCCAAAGAGCAAAACTTAGAAGGAATATGGATTGATACACAGAATTTTAAATCAGTTCCAGTTCAGGGCAGTAGACAAATAATTACAATAATCACATAATAAGGGGGTGTTGTGGACATTCCAAGGCAGATATGACCACTCACACCCCGTCCACCTCCTGGGGCTTCGGCGAGCACTGAATTTGGGTAGCAGAAACTGTTACCCAGCGTAAGCCTGGCGAGTCCGGCTCTGTCTCTAACATGCTGGCTACTCCCTGGCCAACTGACTCCATCTCTCTGGGTCTCAGTTTCCTCTCCTATAAAATGGGAAGGTGTTCTCTCTGGTCCTTGAATCTAGGACCTTCAAGCTGATCATCGAGTAATGATAAATTCAAACAGGTATGACACAGCCAAAGTCCGAAATGTGTGTATCAGGAAGAAAATCACAGAGACAATCAATGTAACAGAGTTACCAGGAGAATACGGATGCAAATTATTATGGAGCAGTTATTATTATTATTCCTTTTACCAAATTCCTGAGCTGTATTTCATAGGAAAATCCATGTCTTGTTTTACCACAGAGATGCACCAAGCAATATCCACCAATTCTGAAGTTATCTTAGGACACATCAGCAACCCTTCAGAAGTAGAAACAAGCCACCCACGTTCAGTCATTTCTCAGCAATGCACGTGGCCTGCTCAACAGGCTCAGAGGGCTTGGGAATATTTTTCCAATGCTGAGAGTCACAGATAAGTTCAATAACATTCAGTAGCTATATGGTCACAAGTGAAGTGACCAGCCAACATGTGAATTCTCATATGCCACCTGGGTGACAACTAGCTGCCTACCAGGGAAGGTGTCTTCCTGCTGGTTAGTCCACATGTGTTGTTCTGTTCTGTACTGCTCTGACCAGGAGCACAGATAAATACCCAGAGAAGGGAGGGAGTGGGGAGAGAGGGAAAAAGTGCCGAGAGTTGGGGGAGGATGCAGCCACCGTTAAACCTCCATTCGGCAATCTGACTGCAAGCTAAAAGCAGCAAAGATACTAATGCTGGCCGAAAATCCTTGTTCTAGGGCAAAGCTGGGAAAAGGGAAGTGGCATTCACAAGTGTCTTTGCCGAACGTTCCCACCTCTTCTCTCAGAGGCAGGAAAGACGGAGATGACGAGAACAAACCCCGGGTTAGAGAGACGTGGGTTCGGCCACTACTAGACCATTATCTAATCAGTTCTGAGGCTCCATTTAGAAAGAGACAGAACAAGGCAACACACTCATTGTGCTCGTTATTACTATCCTGTGAAAATGTGGGTTTCCGTGGGCTAGTGCCTGTTAAAGACAGGATCCTTAAAAAATGATAACAAGTCAAACTGAGAAATCACGCCGTGGTAAAGGAGCCATGCCTTACCTGGAAAGAATTCATGCAGCGGAGGGAGGGAGGCAATGTGGCATTGCTCCTTGACAATATCAACAGCAGCTCCAAGCAGGTTGCAGAGGGCAGGGTGAGGCTGTGGACACTGACGTCACTTTCCCACGAGCTGGCGAGCCTGAAACACACCAATATGTGCAACTTCATCATTGCATCCGGTCAGACGTATTTCAAAAATCTGATGTAAGGAGAAAACTTTTGGTTGTGGGAGAGAAAGAGCGATGTACAAGAAATAGAAATAAAATGGTTATATTAAAAATTCACAGAGAACATGTACAAGACATTTTTAGAGTGTTTTTGATAGAAAACAGACGGATTAGGCAATTTTTTTCAGGTCAACAGCTCATACTCAAAGTTTAAGAGTTGTATGAAATGCAGTCTCATTTGTGAGGGACCTATTGGGGTGGGGGGTTAATAGCTAACACATCAAATGCTTCCTTTGTTCTATACCCTGTTCCACATGTAGTAATCTTGTTCAACCCCCAGATAGCTATGAAATGGAACTACTGTTATCCCATTCTCCAGATGTGGAAATTCTTTCTGACCTGGATATGCCCCATGAAATACCGGGTTCTGTTTTTTTTTCCCAGACTTTTAAAAAGTGATAGAATCCTTTTATCAATAATTCTTATAAAAGCCCCTGTTCATAATACAAACGAGAGTGAAGCTGCTCTCTTGGAAGGGAAGGGTTGGAGACCCCCGTCATCTTCCAGAGAGGCCCATGAAGCAGCTCTGCTACTTCCTGTGGGACCTACTCGAAAATCCTCTCACCAGGGAGGGGAGAGGGAACGGAGGGCTAGAAAAGTAAAGAGACCTGTCTGAGATGAGGCAGATGTTTAGGAAACGCTGTGGCTGGCTCTGAATCCTGGTTTCCTGACTTCCCATCTAGTGCTTAAAGTAAAGGGAAAATCAGGAAAGCATTATGAGAATACAATGTACTGAGAAGAGCACGGGTCTTATGCTATCAACTCTTCTATTTACTTGAGTACTTCCTGCCTGTGCCCCTACCAAAGTGTCTCTTATCACTGTCCTAATTTTGAAAGAGTAATATATGTGTATTTTAAATATATATTTTCTCTTAAAAATACATGTTTTCCTCTCCTTAAACCTCTCTCTGTAAAGGTACCTTTAACCGAACCAGTGGTGACTTCTGCAAGTTGAGAGAGCATCAGTGGTTGAGGGCATAAGGGATTTAACACTTTCTATGACGAGCCATAGCAGATGCTTTAGCTGTGTGGTCCACCAGGTTACTTAGGCTGATACATCTCTGACGTGGGGTGGGGAGTTAACTCTGCAGCACTTGCCTACTAGCTGGACTGAGATAGGACACTGTCCACTTTCCTAAAAAATGGTCTATTTCAGCAGGTGCCCAGTTGAGTGCTTTTTCTGTGTTTTAAAAATTACTCTTTCCTATTGATTGGCTAAGTGATTCTTTCTGCTTTTACCAAGTATATAACATTCCCAACATTTCACTGGCACGGAAGTAAAAATCTTGCTGTCTTTGGTAAAAGTCAAGTGTCGCACTAGCGCGGTGGCTTCAAGCTCATCCTCCCCTCCCCCAAGCTCATCCTCCCCTCCCCCTTCCTTAGGACCCACAACCACATGGTTACTTTCCATTCCCTGAACTGTGATATACTACACATGCTGTGTCTTGCTCATACAGTCTTCTGGGCCTAGAAGGCTGTTATCCTTACTGGTGAACTTCTGTTCATCCTGCAAGAAGGACCACTTAGGTAACAGTTCTTAGAGACATCCTCCTGTTTCCCTTATGGGAATTAACTACCTGCTTAATACCGTACTTGTAGCTATTACAATCCTTAACCACCACCCTCCTTGCATTCTTCTCTGGGCTGTGTCTACATCTCTGACTCATCCTAGATGAGCAACCACGGCCTGTGGATTCCTCTAACTCTACAGCTAGTGTGGAAATAAAGATAAGGTTGGTGTTGCTGTTCCTCAGATACACCCAGGTACTGACTTCTTTAGTGGCTAAAAGCAATAGCGATTTTTCACTTTTATTGTATGTTCAATCAACAACTTAAGTTTTCAGAATTGATACCGCCTGCCCTATCACCCACAATAGGGCTGACTAAAGCTATTTTCATTCTGAAATTTTTTTCAGGGTCTTGAAAAGGTATTTGCTTTTTCTGAATTGGATCTCTTGCCTCAACAAGAGGAGGTCTGGAGCGTGAATGTCCCTTGGGGACTCATCTGTGAAACCCCCAAACCTAACCCTGGGTCATCATGCCGCAGACCGTCAGCAAGGGTGTCCCCCAAGACGAAGGGAACACCGCAACCTGGGCCGGGGCTGCTGCAGCTCATAGTGAAGGGTCCTGCCAATCAGAGATCAACTGAAGCCACTTTCACTTTTCATCATTTTCTTCTCCTCTTTCGGCAGTAATCATATTTGCAAGAGAAAGAGGAAATGGTGAATTATACAAATAAATCGTTTCAGAACAGAGTTATATCTTGGCTTATGGTTATAACATGCTCTCCATATTGAATGCTTAAATTTGACAAGTCTTAGGACTTAGGTTGCTTCTGACTATCATCTCATCCAGATGGCGGGCCAGGCGCTCTATTGACGGTTGTTGGGTCTAATCCTACAGCAGCCCTGAAAGACAGGCATGTTCATCCCATTTTAAAGGTGAGGAAACCAGAGGTCAGAGAGTTTAAGTGATGGGCCAGCATCATGCAGCTGGTGGGTGATGGGGCCAGGATTCACTCAAGCGAGCCCGAATTCAAAGCCTTGCTCTCTCCCCATCGTACCACACTGATCTCTGAAGACATCGTAAGTAGCATTATCCTCTCCAAACAAACCACAAGTAGGACCTTAGTAAAGGAATCTGCCAACGCCTGTTTCTTCTGCATTTTAACTCTTTAGCTCGTAAAAGATAGAGTTAAGAGTATCTTCATTTTTCTGTAGGAAATTATTTTATCCTTTCTAAGCTGCTACTTTATTACATATATATTCTAAAACTTGAATAAGAAAGGTGGTAAGATGGACATGGGAAAATACACCTATGTCACAGTAAGCGAAAATAGTTCTACAGTGAGAAAAAAAATTAGGAGGCAACACAAATATAAACGGTTATTTCCACGAGAGGAATATAATAACCTGTTTCTTACATTTTCTTCTTTATTCTTTCTTATTTTCCAAGTGTTATTTTTTATAATCAGAAACAAGTTAATGTTATGATGTTGATGTGATCTGTGGTGCAGACAAAGGAATGTTTAAATGCTGTTTAAAGGTATCAACATGCTGCTAAGTGGCTATGGTGTGACCTATCAAAAAGGACACTCAAATAGAAAATAAAATACATTAGCACTGCCTTGTCACTCACGAGCAAGTGATCTTGGATAAGCCAAGTTTCCTCATAAGACCTTGGAGTTTATACATAACCTAACCAATGTATCAAACCACCAACATTTACATAAAAAGGACATTCATTCCACGAATGATAACCATAGTCACAAAGAAAAAATACAATTATTAGTTATACATGTTAATTAGTCATGTTTCTCTGTAACTGTAAGTATGTGTATGGCATGTAAATCCAAAACTAGCATTTTCAATCCAATCTTAAAGTATTCTGTGATTTAACAACTTTTATCTCTATTGAAGCTCAGAAAGGTGAAGAACTTTGTACTGATCACATAGTAAGTGATGGAGAAGAAACTCAAGCATGTTCCTCTCCACCTAAATCTCATTCTTTTCTTGCTATATCATAAACAGAGCAAAAGCATAGTAGATATTTTTTAATAAATTTTATCCAAAAAATTAGAGAAGCTCAAGGGCAAATAATGGGATAAATTTTATTTATTTTTTTGCTTTATATAAATTTTATTATTAGAGTTTGAAAGCAGATATATCTGATATTTATCAAGTTTTGCAATGAGAGAAGAAAATTTTACTTACTCTGATCTAAATCCTATCTCCTGAGTCCTCTTTGGGATAAATTTTAGATATCTCAGAACATGTCATTTTTTCATACTTTGAACAGCCTTATTTTTTTTATTTTTATTTATTTATTTTTTTTGCGGTATGCGGGCCTCTCACTGTTGTGGCCTCTCCTGTTGCGGAGTACAGGCTCCGGACACGCAGGCTCAGCGGCCATGGCTCACAGGCCCAGCCGCTCCGCAGCATGTGGGATCTTCCCGGACCGGGGCACGAACCCGTGTCCCCTGCATCGGCAGGTGGACTCTCAACCACTGTACCACCAGGAAAGCCCTGAACAGCCTTATTTTTGACATCAGATAATCCAGCTGGACCTAATATGGCTCTCAAATCCTAATATTCATCCTATCCTATTTTTTTTTTCCTCAGTACACATTTCATTTGCCCAGGACTTATTTTTTTAGTGTTAAGACTTATAAATTTTCTTTACAATTTTAATTGCATAAAACATTACTTTAATCACATGAAACATCCATATCTGTGGAGAAAGAGAGAAAGTAATACATGAAAAATGAAAATAACTCTTTTGGAAAGTTAGAGCTATGGGTAGGTTTTCCCCAAAACTTCAGTTAATGTTTTTAATTTTTTTTTTCTAATTAAGGAAGAAAGAAATGAGAACAGGAGGGAAAGAGGGAGAAAATTCAGTTTATCTTAATATAAGTACCAAACTCATTATGTATTATTTAGGGTATGTGTTGTTTAAGCCAGAGCTGATACTTGAGACTATCCACCCATAGCTCAAATATCAATACAAATTTCTGTTAATGATATAAACATTTTAAGAAACAGGATTCTAATAATCCAGAATCTGGATTATTTCTGGTATTTCCTACAAAGACATCATAGACCTAAATCACATTTGACCTATAAAATCAACAAGATACTTCAAACAGAATAATGAACTAAATATCAAGTGAAACCTATTTCTGTGATTTTTAAAGCACTGGGAGAGGAAAAGTCTTCCTAGGAGACCAGAGCTGTCAGCCAGGTGACCTTAGTCTAAGAGACCAAATGTGAGCAGAGGACACACCATCTTTATTTCTAAACTTCTGCCTTGACAAAATTCCCTAGAGAAGCAGCTATGGCCTATCTATTTTTAAAGAGGCAATGAGAAGGAGAAAAAAAGTCATTTTCCATCACTTCTAACAAAAATAGTGAAACTGAGAATGAATCAAACACCCATCAATATTAAGAAAAGAACCTGAGAAAACAGAAAGGTGATACAGTCTTCTAGGAAACAGAGAGGTCATTTAATGTAACAAAGGCAAAAATGACAAACACCTCTGCCAAAAATTACAATTATACCAAAAGAGTCCAACACACTGTAATACGGTACAAAAGAGCTCAACTTGAAAATATTTAACTTAAATCTCATGTTTCTCATATTTTAGTAGTTGATTTGGACACTTCAGTCCTAGAAAGACCTAAAAAGGCAAACAGCCTTTATTAATGATGTTGAAATATAATATTGTTTATACCTGTAGATTCTTAAAATTCAGTTTCAAAGCTTTAACAATGATAATCTCATTAATGTAAGCTGTCAAAATACCAAATCAGGCAAATGACCAAAACTTAGTGCTAGAATCATTAAAAACATACAACCATTTAACACATAATTTGGACAAAGAGTCAAAAATTTTTAAATTCTTATATTGTCAACAACACAAAATTCTGCAACAACTAAATGTACTGGCATATCTGTTATAATAAGCTGTATTAACTCCATCATATTTAAATATTTTAAAACTACTAATTCGTAAAAATAGAACTTGAAAAATGCACATACCAACTACTGCTTATAAATTTCAAAATAAGGTCCATTAAGTGATGAACAGTATTTCTTTGAAATTACAGTGTTTTCTTTGAAAATCACAGGAAAAAAGTGAGCTTTTTAAATCACAAATGTCAAAACAGTCCTTCAACTCTCTTTGAATTAAAGGGCTCTTGAGAGAAGAGATTTTGGTACACAATTCCTGAAAGCTATGGCTTTCAGACTTTGCTCCTAAGACCTATAAGCTTATCAAGAGAGAGATATAAACTTCTTTCTCTCTCCCATGTATCAGAAAGCACGGGTAAAATGGTTCTGCTTAAATAAGATACCAACAAGGCAATCTCAAAATTAAGTGTATTAATTCATGCCAAAAAATAATAAGAGATTTTGCTTTTTGTAAATGACTGTAATATTGCAAGATACCAGTTGAGCACATCGGACTGGCATTATCCATATCACTAAAAAAGAGAACTGACCCTACGAACATGCCTGCCAGAAACTTCATCATTAGAAGTAATATCATTAGAGATGTCATAATTTAAAGAAGTCCATCAAAAGAGGACAGTTAGTCCTTCAGATTTTTTGAAACTGTAGAAAATGTCAAGTATACAAAAGGATATTTGGAAGAAAATAAATTTAAAAACTTATACCATATTCAAAATTAAAGTCAAGATGTGTTAATGGCATAAGTGTAAAAAACAAATCTATAAAAAAGAATCTTTCCAGAAAAATCTAAGAAACTACAACAAACTCATAAGCCATAAGGGCTTTATTTTTTTTAATGGTATTGTTAATAAACAAAAAAATCTTTAAAAATCACAGGCAGAGGGCAGAAACCACTGTAATAGAAAGAACTACTACATATTTATAAAAGGAGGACAAAGGATACAAATTCATTTTTTAAAAGGCTTTCAAGTAGCAATTTCCAAACCATTTGAACGTCACAGGTTTCCGTGATAATATGATTAAAACTATGAAGTCTCTCCCTACAACGGTGTTTTTTTTATTTTTATTTTTTGCAGTACGCAGGCCTCTCTCTGTTGTGGCCTCTCCCACTGCGGAGCACAGGCTCCAGACGTGCAGGCTCAGCGGCCATGGCTCACGGGCCCAGCCGCTGCATGGCACGTGGGATCTTCCCGGACTGGGGCATGAACCCGTGTCCCCTGAATCGGCAGGCAGACTCTCAACTACTGCACCACCAAGAAAGCCCTCAAAGGTGTTTATTTATACAAAGAAAATTTTGCACAGAATTTTGATTGTTTCTCAGATCACCGAATTCCCCAAGCCCATTCATGCCCTCCTTTCATATATACATGAAATCATACAATATATGAACTTATTTTTCCTGGCTTCTTTCACTTAGCATAATGTTTTTAAGATTCATGGTCCTCAGCATAAGAACCACTGTTTTTTTAGGTCAAAATCTGATTTCTAATTTACCATATTTGATAACATATTTTAAAAGTTCCAACTAATTATACATCATTGTATTTGTGTTAGCATATTTTAGTAAGTATAACCAGTTAGAAAAAAATTTTGAAGCATTTTAAAGAGAAAGTTTCCTGGTTCACATTTGTATCTCAATCCATTACCAGAGGAAGTTAGTTGAAAAGGAGACTGAGAAATGCATTTCCAATCATTTAACCACTTTCCTGAGTAACTGAAGTCAATGTATGAGGTTGGGATGTAATAAATTAGGTCCACTCTGATGACATTCTCATAAATAAACCTCACACTGGGGCTCCCTAGCTTCCCTGTCCCAACAGGTGCCACCACAGCCAACACGTCCACTGATCAACACTACCTACTCTGTCCCACAGTTTAAGTCCTTTGCCAATGTGGATGGAAAAGTGCTTATGATGCATGAAGTACAAAGCAATGGATTAAGACTTCTTCTTTTATTATTTCCTAGACCTGGTATATTTCCTAGACCTGGTATAACAAACAGGTTATCTTCATTTCTCAATTCAAATCGGTTGGCAGTGACCGTGTTGAGATGTTCAGTGAAAACACATTTGGTCTCAGCAGAGAAGAGAGAGATGATCTATCGGAGCTGTATCAGCCCGTGGCTTCAGAAGGGGTGTTTCCTGGTGGTTTGCACCATCCACCCCTCCTCTCCGCTGCCTTTACTGAATACTGTCATCTTCAGCGTCCCTGGCTACTCTTTATAACTCTTCCTAAGTCCACTCTCAGATGGCCTTCTCTTGAAAATCCAGACACTTCCTTCACGAGAGGGCAGCTGGCAATGGTGTAACTCATTTGGATGAATCAGGCCTGGCCAATCTTGGTATCCCAGCTATTAGTAACTGGACTGCATGACCCTACATCACAAGTGGCTCTCTCTGATTCATCATAAGATACATCCTGATGACTAAAAATTCTGTCACTCTATGAAGAGAGATGAGAATCCAAATGTCAAGATCACTAACTTACACATGTCAAAGTAACTCTGGTAACGTGAAAGCCCAGATGGCCACACCCATTTCAGGTAAGGTCAGAGAATCAATTTCCAAGTTATCTTGCATAGAGAAAATTCACTTCTACCAACTTAAATTCAATTCCCCTGTAACAATTTGACTCTTCTGTACCTTAATAAAATGAATATAAACCATAAGATCTACCAGATCAGGCCACAGAGTCTCCTAAATTTTATATCTATCATTTACCCATTAGCACACCCTAAAGAGATGTGATTATGGAGACTGGCAAGTATACTCCAAAGTTCTATTCAAAGGTTTTATGGATTAAGAAGTATCCCCTAGGTGAGCACCTTGAGTCAAAGAGGGAAATGTTTGACTAAATTTTTCCAAGGCAGAAAGAGATCTTGTTAAATGAAAGCTTTTGGAACCTGAGAGCAAGTTCACTGAAACCCCCAAAGGCCACAATTTTTTTTAATTATTAAATATATAGTTTCCCTTTCCTTGCCAGCATACCCTTGAAATGAGCTATCTCTGATAACTGGCTTTCACTATTGTACATTCTGTTCATTTTGGAGAGACTATTCTCAATATGTGGGACCAAAGTATGAAAAAGACACTGAAAATGTGGGTAATCAGCCCTATATAAATGTGTGTGTAAGTGGGGGTGGGAATGGGGTATTAAATGTGGGATACTCAAGAAATCAGTATTCTAGAAAGGTTTTCAAGTTATTCTCAGGAGCTGATGAAAGGCAGTTAAGCATCTGAATTTACTGACATTAGGGGAGCTACAAAAGCTAACTTGTCTTTTTTTATTTTTTTAACAGCAATACAACACAGTGTGAATAGAAAAATGTTGCCATCCTATGAACAAATTTACACTATAATAAGAAATTATCTGTGAATGTTAAAATGAGGAAAGCTTGCATTTTGTAGCCTAAGAAATAGGAAGATAGCAACACAATGCTTCTTGATGGTCCAACCAGAAAAGCTTTTGTTTAATACTTTACTTTAAAATAACAAAAATATTTCATTTATAACCAAAGTTTTTTTGTTAAATTATTATTACTTTTTACTTACTTTTTATTTTATATTGGGGTATAGCTGATTTACAATGTTGTATTAGTTTCAGGCGTACAGCAAAGTGGCTCAGTTATGCATATACTTATATCCATTCTTTTTAAGATTCTTTTCCCATTTAGGTTATTACAGAATACTGAGTAGAGTTCCCTGTGCTATACAGTTGTTGATTGTCCATTTTGTATATAGTAGTGTGTATATGTTAAACCCAAACTCCTATTTATCCCTCCCCACAACCTTTCTCCTTTGGTAGCCATGTTTGTTTTCTACGTATTTTCTGAGTCTGTTTCTGTTTTGTAAATAAGTTCATTTGTATCACCTTTTCAGATTCCACATATAAGTGATACCATATGATATTTGTCTCTTCTCTGTCTCACTTACTTCACTTAGCAGGATAATCTCTAAGTCCATCCATGTTGCTGCAAATGGCATTACTTCATTCTTTTTAATGGCTGAGTAACATTCTATTGTATATATGCAACACATCTTCTTTATCCACTCCTGTCAATGGACATTTAGGTTGCTTCCATGTCCTGGCTATTGTAAATAGTGCTGCTATTACATTGGGGTGCATGTATCTTTTCGAATTATGGTTTTCTCCAGATATATGCCGAGGAGTGGGATTGCTGGATCATATGGTAGCTCTATTTTTAGTTTCCTAAGGAACCTCCATACTGTTCTCCATAGCGGCTGCACCAAGTTATATTCCCACCAACAGTGAAGGAGGGTTCCCTGTTCTCCACACAGTCTCTGGCATTTGTTGTTTGTAGACTTTTTGATGATGGTCATTCAGACTGGGGTGAAGTGATACCTCACTGTAGTTTTGATTTGCATTTCTCTAATAATTAGTGATGTTGAGCATCTTTTCATATGCCTCTTGGCCACCTATATGTCTTCTCTGGAGAAATGTCTATTTAGCTCTTCTGCCCTTTTTTTTTTTTACATCTTTATTGGAGTATAATTGCTTTACAATGGTGTGTTAGTTTCTGCTTTATAACAAAGTGAATCAGTTATACATATACATATGTTCCCATATCTCTTCCCTCTTGCATCTCCCTCCCTCCCAGCCTAATCCCATTCTGAGGGTTGTTTTCTGGTCTTGTTTATGGTTTCCTTTGTGGTGCAAAAGCTTTGAATTTTCAATAGGTCCCATTTGTTTATTTTTGTTTTTATTTCCATTTCTCTAGGAGGTGGGTCAAAAAGGATCTTGCTGTGATTTATGTCATAGAGTGTTC
>NW_020174553.1:5025873-5026410 GCF_003031525.2 Neophocaena asiaeorientalis asiaeorientalis
GATGGTGGCCTCATAGAATGAGTTTGGGAGTGTTCCTCCCTCTGCTATATTTTGGAAGAGTTTGAGAAGGATAGGTGTTAGCTCTTCTCTAAATGTTAGCTCTTCTCTAAATGTTTGATAGAATTCGCCTTTGAAGCCATCTGGCCCTGGGTTTTTGTTTGTTGGAAGATTTTTAATCACAGTTTCAATTTCAGTGCTTGTGATTGGTTTGTTCAAATTTTCTATTTCTTCCTGACTCGGTCTTGGCAGTTTGTGCATTTCTAAGCATGTGTCCATTTCTTCCAGGTTGTCCACTAGTCTCACAGCGTTGTGGTCGGAAAAGGTACTTGATACTATTTCAATTTTCTTAACTTTACCAAGGCTTGATTTGTGAGCCACGATATGATCTATCCCAGAGAATGTTCCATGAGCACTTGAGAAAAATGTGTATTCTGTTGATTTTGGATGGAATTTCCTATAAATATCAATTAAGTCCATCTTGTTTAATGTATCATTTAAAGCTTGTGTTTCCTTATTTATTTTCATTTTGGATGACCT
>NW_020174553.1:5026515-5038894 GCF_003031525.2 Neophocaena asiaeorientalis asiaeorientalis
TCAGAGGCACAGCACTGACTCCTGGCTGCAGCACCAAAAGCCTTTCATCCACACGGCTTAGAATAAAAGGTAGAAAAAGAAGAAAAGAAAGAAAGAAAGGATGGAAGGAAGGAAGGAAGGAAGGAAAGAAAGAGGATAAAATAAAGTAAGATAAAAAAATAAAGTTATTAAAATAAAAAATAATTAAGAAAAAAAAATTTTTTAAAAGAAAAAAAAACAGACGGATAGAACCCTAGGACAAATGGTGGAAGCAAAGCTATACAGACAAAATCTCACACAGAAACATACATATACACACTCACAAAAAGAGGAAATGGGGAAAAAATAATAAATCTTGCTCTCAAAGTCCACCTCCTCAATTTGGGATGACTCGTTGTCTATTCAGGTATTCCACAGATGCAGGGTACATCAAGTTGATTGTGGAGCTTTAATCCGCTGCTCCTGAGGCTGCTGGGAGAGATTTCCCTTTCTCTTCTTTGTTCTCTTAGCTCCCAAGGCTCAGCTTTGTATTTGGCCCCGCCTCTGCATGTAGGTCGCCGGAGGGCGTCTGTTCTTCGCTGAGACAGGACCGGGTTAAAGGAGCAGCTGCTTCGGGGGCTCTGGCTCACTCAGGCTGGGGGAAGGGAGAGGTGCGGATGTGGGACGAGCCTGCGGCGGCAGAGGCCAGCGGGATGTTGCACCAGCCTGAGGCACGCTGTGCGTTCTCCCGGGGAAGTTGTCCCTGGATCCCGGGACCCTGGCAGTGACAGGCTGCACAGGCTCCCCGGAAGGGAGGTGTGGATCGTGACCTGTGCTCGCACACAGGTTTCTTGGTGGCTGCAGCAGCAGCCTTAGCATCTCATGCCCATCTCTGGGGTCCACGCTGTTAGCCGTGGCTCGCGCCCATATCTGGAGCTCCTTTAAGCAGCACTCTTAATACCCTCTCCTCGCGCACCAGGAAACAAAGAGGGAAGAAAAAGTTTCTTGCCTCTTCGTCAGGTCCAGGCTTTTCCCCGGACTACCTCCCGGCTAGCCGTGGTGCACTAACCCCCTGCAGGCTGTGTTCACACCGCCAACCCCAGTCCTCTCCCTGCGATCCGACTGAAGCCTGAGCCTCAGCTCCCAGCCCCGCCAGCCCCGGCCGGTGAGCAGACAAACCTCTCGGGCTGGTGAGTGCCAGTCAGCACCGATCCTTTGTGCAGGAATCTCTCTGCTTTGCCCTCCACACCCTGTTGCTGCGCTCTCCCCCGCAGCTCCGAAACTTCCCCCTCTGCTACCCGCAGTCTCCACCCGCGAAGGGGCTTCTAGCGTGTGGAAACCTTTCCTCCTTCACAACTCCCGTCCCTATTCTTTTGTCTCTTGTGTATTCTTTTTTCTTTTGCCCTACCCAAGTACGTGGGGAGTTTCTTGCCTTTTGGGAGGTCTGAGGTCTTCTGCCAGCGTTCAGTAGGTGTTCTGTAGGAGTTGTTCCACGTGTAGATGTATTTCTGGTGTATCTGTGGGGAGGAAGGTGATCTCCACGTTTTACTCTTCCACCATCTTCCCCTGCCCATTGTTTGATTGAGTTGTTTGTTTGATATTGAACTGCATGAGCTGTTCATGTATTTTGGAGATTAATCCCTTGTCGGTCACTTTGTTTGCAAATATTTTCTCCTATTCTGTGGGTTGTGTTTTCGTTTTGTTTATAGTTTCCTTTGCTGTGCAAAAGTCTTTAAGTTTAATTAGGTCCCATTTGTTTATTTTAGCGTTTTTTGTTAACTTATTCATACAAACTTTTGAAACCTGTACACTTGCTTTAGTTAGTGAAAGAAACATATATTTTCAGTGAAAGTATACTTTTGATACCTAAGTTTACCTCTTATTAACATCCCAAGCATCACCTTCAAATCTGCTTTCTAATTACTTACAACATTGAATTTTAGAAACTAGCAAAAATAAGTCACTACTTCAAAATATGAAACCCCCAAAAATGAAGACCTAAATGATGACTGCAGATCCACACTGACATGGAAAGACAGTCACACTATTTTGAGAAGTTAAAAACAAAGCAAAAGAAGAATAAAGAACAATAATATAGCTAAAATTAATTTATATAAAACTAAATCTTCTAACCACATCTTTTTGTGTAATGTACATAAAGAGGTATATACAAGGAAGAGTGCCAAAATGTTAATAGCAGTTTCCTACGGGGACTGAAATTATAAGAATTCTGCTTGCTCTCTTATACTATATTTTCCTGTATTGTTTCAAATGTTTACAATGAATGTGACTATTTTGGTGATCATATAAAAAGTCAAGCTATTTTCATTTTGAAAATATATGAAATGAAACCTATCTTTGAATGTTTAAAATATATATTAACATTACATAAAGTAAAATTAGTTTTTATGCAAGAAATCAACCAAATCATCTTACAAGTACTTTAAACCTTTAACTTAAAAATTTACTGAAACTAACCTTATCAGCTGTCTTTTCCATGAAAAAAAGTACTTGAGATGGTAAATTTGGAATCCAAGATTTTCATCACTGTCAGTGATGTCATTCAAGTTGTTCTAGACATTAAAAATCTGTTGTCTGCAAATTGACAAACTTGGTGGTTGCTATTAACAGCATTTTTTGCTTAGAAAACAAAGAATACAAAATAAATATACAAATGACTGACTGCTTGAGGTGACTTGAGCAGGTATATTATGTATTATTAGGAGATGTGAATAAAACTAGGGAGACTGGGCTTCCCTGGTGGTGCAGTGGTTGAGAGTCTGCCTGCCGATGCAGGGGACATGGGTTCGTGCCCCAGTCCGGGAAGGTCCCACATGCCGCGGAGCGGCTGGGCCCGTGAGCCATGGCCGCTGAGCCTGCGCGTCCGGAGCCTGTGCTCTGCAACGGGAGAGGCCACAACAGTGAGAGGTCTGCGTACCACACACAAAAAAGAGAAAACTAGGGAGACTTTTTTTTTTAAGTGCCAGGAACAAAAAGCTTGCATCCAAGGAACATAAGGCAAAATTATTTCAGGTAATTTCCATGGACTTGGAACAAGGTAAAAGCCCATGATAGTTGCTTTTGCACTTTGCCAAAATAAACAAGAGAGTGTAGTTTCTTCGGAAAGTCAGTGTCCGACCTCGCAATCAACCTAGCATCCGTTCGTCTTTTTGTTATGTCCAATAAAATCACAATAACAGCCAATCTGCCTGGTGCTATGATCCCATTAGGTTGTGTTACCTAAGCAGAGCCAGCTTAAGTCTAATCAGACCAAACAGCTGTTTTAACAGTTGGGTTTCTCCAAAATTAAAATAGTCTATTCCTGACAGTGCCTAGCAACTCAACTGTTAACACAGCTGCTCAAGTTGAAGAGTTAAAACCAAGTGTACACACAGTCTTCCTCCCATCTGCAACTGCTTTGAGATTCTTCCAGAATAGAAGTTCCTAAACTTAAGTGCATTTTGACATTTCCCCGACCTGTTTAAATTTTCATGCTTGTACTGTCTCTACCTCTGGACTTCAGCCAACATTTCTGCCATCAGCCTCTCTCTTGGTGTTTGCCTTCTGTCACCTCCATACTCTGCACCATAATTGCCAGCTGGTGGTTCTGTGCTTTCCTCCTTAGAAATATCATCTGTGTGTTTCACACCCTTATTCTTCTCTTTATTGTCTCAGAATCAGAGGTGGAAACTCAGAAGTTCCCAGATTCCACTAAGTGATATACTACTTCCAGTGACTTACATTAGTACTATTAAGGTTAATTGTTGAAGAAAGAGCCTTAAAGATAATCCAAAATTGCTCACTGGCTACAGGTTTTCATTTGTGGTCAGTTCATACACGTCTTCAAAATTCTGCATTTGTCACCATGCTCTCACTCAGATGTGTCTGTTTGTCCAATTCTTTTTACTCATTCTTTAGCACAGAAACCTATCCACCAACAATCATATTATCAACAATAAGTTTTATCTGTCTATCCATCTCTCTACCCTACCTTTCTATCCATGGATTCATCCATTTATCCACCCACTTTCTCATCTTAAAATTTCTGCCAACTGGACTGGACACACCCAAGCTAAATTGACTCTGATAAGCTCTTAAAGTCTGCAGAAGATCTTGCCCCTGGTTTTGTAACATTTGCTTTCTCCCCTCACGATGTCCTCATTCCCCATAATTGTACTGCATCACAGATATTTTAAAATCTGAACTCCCAGGGTCTGTCTGAGAACAGATTCACTGCAGTACCCAGACTCATCAAACCAGAAGATACCTACGAAGAAGCTGAGCAAGTTTTATGATTGCAAAGTTTTTCCTGCGGCAGCTTCGGCTCTTCCGCTGGGTTACGTACGAGTGATTTGGGCACATTAACCTTAGAAACAACCTCTCTCCTATGTCCCACTTCTCAGCATGGGAGGGCAGAAGTCAAAGACTTCAACAAGTGCAGATGCCATAAATGAAGAGGGCTCACAGACCTTGTACCAGATGACACTGTCCTGGGGCAACTCGACTCCGATGGAGACACTGGAGTGCTCTGGGAAATAGGACTCTTGGGCTGGAAGCCATTTCAATAAGTCATATCACACCCTAAATTACCAGCATAGTAGAGCTGAACTTTTTTAGTTAAAGGAGACTTTGAAATACTGGCTCTGCTGTCACTGTCCCATTCCCATCACATCAGTGCTGAAGACACTAGCCCCAAAGTTCCTGCACGTTATTTCTGAGTCAGTCTGCAGAACAGGATTCATGCTCCCAGCTTACGGTATTGTTAGGATCAGTTTTGCTTTCCAGGGCTAAACATAGAAAAGTTTTCATTTTTAATAAGAGCTTAGATAAATAACTCTAAATCCCAAAGGGCCTCATTAAAGCAGCCTCATAAAAGTTTTACACTTGCATATGAGTTAAAAAAAAAAAAAAAACTGTCTACCTAGCGGTTTCAGCTCCCGCTGACTTCTCTAGCCTTGGGGAAGTCATTGTTGAAATTCATGTCTTGCTATTTCAGACGATTTAAAGCAGTCTATTATGATAAGTCACCATGAAATACACCAAATGAAAGACACTGTTCAAACAAAAATCTCAATTTTAAAATACACAAAATACACACAACGCACTCATCCGTATGTTTAAACAGCATTAAGGTTCTGGTACGGTACTCATCTAGCCACATACTTTATCCTCAGAGCCTACGATGCAAAAACGTATTTTGTATGAGGTGATCTGTTCTCTCTTTCTTTTCTTTAGGAGGTCATTTCAACACATTCTGACTCTACCCTGGAGAATTAAAGTCTAGGCAGGAAAGTTCCAACAAAATTGGAAACTCAATCAGTTGGAATAACAAGAACATAAGTAGTGGGCAATGTTAACATTTTATCATCTCTCTTACCAGACCTGGAATGATCCAGACTGACACAGGATACATTTAAAAGGTGAGAGAGTGGTTGGAAACAGAACAGAATCTCATAGGTTCAAACAATGAAACACCAGAAATGGCTCCTTAAAAATGCCTCCGTACCTAGCACATCACCTTGCAACATGGTAAGTGTTTAATAAATATTTGCTAAATGAATTTTTAAAAATCATTTTCTGCCATTTTTATTCCATTACAGGACTATCATCCTCAGTATTTCTCAGACCTTGGAATCAGTGATCAGGAATCTTAACCCAATTCTAAAAGTTTGTTATATTTCAACAATAGATCCCCAAGAATAGAAACCTGAGAGGAATGAAACCCCCCTGCAATATTCCTAACATGTGACTATACGGTCTTGGCTTGAATATCTCCAGTAACAGGAGACTCACTGCAAAGAAATTCTTTAAGGGAAATCTCTTCACAACCAGAGCCCTTCAGAAAATATCTGACATCTAACTCTTTCTCCTAACTTTTCTCTAAGCTAAACATTCCCCATTTCCTCGTTTCATATAGATGAGTCTCATTACCATTCTAGTTTTTCAACTTGGTGACCATTTATTAAAATAGCTCTACCACGATCTTCGTCTTCAGTGCAGAATGAAAGTTTGCATAGTATCTCTTACGTTATCAGACACTTTCAATATATTAGTTCATTTAATCTCCATAATAATATTGAAAATGGGGTTTCATTACACTCATTTTACAGACAAGCAGGCTGAAGTTCAAGAGTTTAAATGACATGCACATGATCTCACAGAAGAATGACTCAACTCCAGTTCCTCCAACTCCCAAGTGTTTTCCATTACTCTTTTGAGCCTCAGTCTTTTCAGCTGTAAAATAGGGGTAATAATATTGGCCCTTTTAACCTCAAAGGTTTCTTGTGAATATCAAATGAGATAATATATGGAAAAAAAGCATAAAAGGCAGGTTTTTACCACTAAGATCATTCATATGTAGATAAATTCTGCTGTTTCAAGTATTTAATTTAAGAATGGGAGCGGTCCAAGTCACAGGTGATGTGAATGTTATTGTTCTTTGTTTCCAAAATTCAAAGCATATGGCAACTAAATGATCCAGGAGTATTACGAGACTCAGTCCTATAAAGATGTAGGAAAGTCACTCATCTTTTGGAGTTCTGAATTCAATTAAGAAAGTATTTTCCTAACAATTAAATATCAAGAATACAAACTACCCAATCAAAAAATGGGCAGAAGACTTGAATAGACATTTCTCCAAAACAGACATACAGATGAAAGTATCTCAAGATCGCTAATTATTAGAGAAATGCAAATCAAAACAACAATGAAGGGAGATGCAAGAGGGAAGAGATATGGGAACATATGTATAACTGATTCACTTTGTTATAAAGCAGAAACACACCATTTTAAAGCAATTATACTCCAATAAAGATGTTTAAAAAAAAAAAACCAATGAGATATCACCTCACACCTGTCAGAATGGCCATCATCTAAAACTCTACAAATAACAAATGTTGGGAGGCGACGTGGAGAAAATGGAGCCCTCCTACACTGCTGGTGAGACGATGTGGAGAAAAGCGAGCCCTCCTACACTGATGGTGAGAATGTAACTTGGTGCAGCCACTATGGAGAACAGTATGGAGGTTTCAAAAAAAAACTAAAAATAGAATTACCATATGATCCAGCAATTCTGCTCCTGGGTATGTATCCAGAAAAAAACAAAAACACTAATTCAAAAAGACACATGCACCTCAATGTTCATAGCAGCACTATTCACAATAGCCAGGACATGGAAGCAACCCAAGTGCCCATCTACAGCTAAATGAATAAAGAAGATGCAGGAAGTGTGTGTGTGTGTGTGTGTGTGTGTGTGTGTGTGTGTGTGTGTGTGTGTGTGTAATGGAATGTTACTCAGCCATAAAAAAGAATGAAACTCTGCCATTTGCAGCAACATGGATGGACCCAGAAAATATTATGCTTAGTGAAATAAGTGAGACAGAGAAACACAAATACTGTATGATATCATTTATATATGCAATGTAAAAAATAATAAAGGTGGGGCTTCCCTGGTGGCGCAGTGGTTGAGAGTCCACCTGCCGATGTAGGGGATGCAGGTTCGTGCCCCGGTCCGGGAAGGTCCCACATGCTGCGAAGCGGCTGGGCCCGTGAGCCATGGCCGCTGAGCCTGTGTGTCCAGAGCCTGTGCTCCGCAGCAGGAGAGGCCACAACAGTGAGAGGCCCGCGTACCACAAAAAATAAATTAAAAAAAAATAATAATAATACAGGTGAATGTATATGCAAAACAGAAACAGACTCACAGATATAGAAAACAAACTTGTTGTGGTTACCAAAGGGGAAAAGGAAGAGGGAGGGGCAAATTAGGGGATGGGATTAACAGATGCAATGTATAAAATAGATAAGCAACAAGGATATACTGTACAGCACAGGGAATTATAGCCATTATCTTGTAATAACTTATAACAATACAAGCTACAAAAATACTGAATCACTGTGCTGTACACCTGAAAGTAATATATATTGTAAATGAACATACTTCATACAAAAAAAAAGTGTTTTCCTAGAAAAATGATGTAATTTTTGCCTGTACTGAACCCTTAGTATTCTGTCAGTTTTGCAGATTATACTATATTATGGATTAATAGATTTTTGTGGACTGGACTGGAAACCTATCTGATATTTATAACATTAATTCTATGAGAAACATACTTCTAGTTCTAAGGAACTGCCTTAGAAAGAAGCTTTTGGAATATACCCATTTATAAGTGAGAAGAGACTTTTTTCACTTTCTTTTGTAAGGCCCATTAATGGTTTTCTAAGGCATGATAGAATATTTTAAAACATTATTTTATTCTCATTTTTCAAGGGGAATAAAGTAGTAGTGTATACTCTAGATCTAGTTGCAGAATGGCAAGCTGATTCTCAATTCAAGTACAGGTTACCCAGTGCTGCTGTGGGAAGACCACATTAAGAACAAGACATCCTTCATTAATGATTGTTTTCTAGAAGGATGGATTGATAAACGAATAGGCAGAAGCCTATGGTAAACTACCTCTGTTTCTCAATGAAAATCATTTCACCTAAATTTAAAAAAAGATTTTTTTTGCCCAAAATTCAAAAGATATACAAAAGTAGAGAGAAGAGTGTAATAAACACCCATATCCCGTCAGCCAGCTTTAACATTACCAATTCATGGCTAATTTTATTTCAGCTATATTCCCCACCAAATACCTTCAGCCCCTGGATTTTTTTTAAAGCAAATTTTACAAATGCTATCATATCATCTGTAAATACTTCAATATGTACGCTAAAAGTTAGGAACTCATTTTATACTAGCATAACCATAATATTACCATACCTGAAAAAAACCTAACAATAATTTTTCCATCTCATCAAATGTTCACATCTCCTCAACTATTTTTTTAAAGGTTTTTTGATGTGGACCATTTAAAAAATCTTTATTGAATTTGCTTCTGTTTTATGTTTTTGGTTTTTTGGCCCCGAGGCATGTGGGATCGTAGCTCCCCAACCAGGGATTGAACCTGCGCTGGAAGGCGAAGTCTTAACCACTGGACCTCCAGGGAAGTCCCTCCTCAACTATTTTAAGATTCTTTTTTCAGTTTGTTTAAATTGAGGTCCACATACAGTCCATATATTACAACTGTTTGATAAGTCATATGTTCCTTTTAATCAACAGGTTCTCCCCTCTATTTTTTTTTTTTTCCTTTGCTAGTTTTTTGTTAAAGAAACCAGGTCGTTTGCCTTGTAGAGTTTCCCAGTTGGGTTTCTTCTGATTACAACCTGATGGTATAATTTAACATGTTTCTGTCTCCTGACTTTCCTGTAAGCTGAGTGTTGGATCTAGAGACTTGACTGACCAGGTCTGATGCTTTGGGGAAGATCACTTCATAAGTAGGGTTATATACTTCTATCAGGAGGCATATAATCAACTCCCCTTTTCTGCCTTTCTTCTGGTGATGTTAGTATCCATAGATGACCATTTCCAAGTCCCATTGTTTCATGATGGGTCATGAAATGGTGATACCCCAATTCTATGATTTCTTTTTCATTTATTGGCTGGAATCCTTCTATAAAAAGAAACTCTGCCTCATGATCTCTCTGGTTCCACTGAGGTGCAGTTCAGAGAGAAAAGGCAGGATAAATGCTAGTTTTCCCCCCTTTCAAAGCAATGAGGTGGTTCACTAGCATCTTCCAAAGGCAATGACCAATGAAATTTCTTTTTGATTTTTTTTTTAGTATCGTTATGAACTCATGGACCTAAACATATTTATTGTTTTATTCTTATTATTAAGCTATTATCTTTATTGACTCAGATTGACCCATATTTAGCTAGTGAAGCCTAATTAAGTTGTCTCCTGAGTCCTTTTGACATGGCCCTGATAATACTTGATAACTTCTTTTCTGTTAGAACAAGATATTACAAGTTCTTCCCATTCACTGCCTGTACATACCTGGAATAATCACTTCTGGCTGGAGTCCTGGTTGCTTGTATTGCAAAATGGTACTTAGAGATCAAATACTCTGGGTTTGATGGATGCATTGTCACAGGTTAGTCAATATTTTTAAGACTTTTCAGTGAAAAAAGCTAAAAGGGTTATTTTTTTTGAGATTAAATTAAATCATGGATACCACTTACATGTGCAATCTAAAATATGACACAAATAAACTTATCCATGAAATAGAAACAGACTCACAGACATAGAGAACAGACTTGTGGTTGCCAAGGGAAGCGGAAGGTGGGGGAGGGATGGATTGGGAGTTTGGGATTAGCAGATGCAAACTACTATTCTCTATAGAATGGATAAACGCCAAGGTCCTACTGTATAGCACAGGGAACTATATTCAGTATCTTATAACAAACCACAATGGAAAAAAATATGAAAAAAAAATAATGGAATCACTTTGCTGTACAGCAGAAATTAACACAACATTGTAAATCAACTATACTTCAATAAAATAAAATTTTAAATAAATAACTAAATCGTGTATTCATTTTAATACACTATTTCAAATGCAGGACTACAGAGGTTTTTTAACCTCTCAGTCCTGCATGTATATCTTCTTTCTCCCTTGCCCAAAATCCCAGTTCTCATGACACCAACGTAGTTACTGGTTTGACTTATCCTAAAATGCACATAACAACAGCCTCAGTATATCAGCCACGTGATCACCAACAATATGACCAGTGAAAAGGCTTTAAGATGTTTTTGTAGTTTCTTTTGTCATGAGGATATATCCCCAAGAGAGACGTACAGTCCACTTACTGTATTTTAAAGTCACTGGAGCGCTTCCTCTTCATATGTTTATGCTGCCAACAGTATATGTGCACTTAGGTGCCCCCCCGCCCATGGATTTTTAGGGATGGCTTTTTAAAATTGTATTTTGTCTTATAATTATGTAAATTATGTGCACAAGATCTATGAAATCTGGTAGATTTTTAAAAGTCTAACTTCTACCCTTACTCTACTCACCCTCTTCTCTTCCTCCTTTTATATGTTATTTAAGGTTTTTATGTTTTATCCTTTGACTTTTTAAAATATAAGCAAATATATTCATATTCTAACCATTCTTCAATAAATGATAGAATACTATATACAATTTTCTTCACCAGGGCATACTGTACATACTTTTCTTCACCAAAAAGTTTCCTCACATTTTACAGTCGTATGGTTCTTAATTGCAAGAATGCAGGGACTTTCCTGGTGGCGCAGTGGTTAGGAGTCCACCTGCCAATGCAGGGGACACGGGTTTGAGCCCTGGTCCGGGAAGATCCCACGTGCCGCGGAGCAACTAAGCCCCTGCACCACAACTACTGAGCCTGCTCTCTAGAGCCCGCAAGCCACAACTACTGAGCCTGTGCACCACAACTACGGAAGCCTGCGTGCCTAGAGCCCGTGCACCGCAACAAGAGAAGCCACTGCAATGAGAAGCCTGTGCACCACAACGAAGAGTAGCCCCCGCTCACCACAACTAGAGAAAGCCCACGTGCAGCCATGAAGACCCAACACAGCCAAAAATAAATTAATTAAATAAATAAATTTTTAAAAAAAGAATGCATCACATATGGATGGGCATTTAGGTTGTTTCTTTATTTCTTTCATTTATTCATTCATGTTACTAACAGTACAAATAATACTACATTGAATAGTCTTGTATATATACGTCCTTTCATTTTTGGCCAATGTGTCACTGGAATAAATTTCTAGAAGTGGGATTGCTGCAACAAAAAGGAAATGCACTTGTATTTTGTCACATTCTCCTGCATCGGGATTGTACCATTTTGCATTCCAGCATGGTATGAGATTTCTCATTTCCCCCCAGTTTCATCTGGAAAATATGTTGCCAAACTTTTGGATTTTTGCCAATCTAATAAAACTCAGAGGAGTTTTATCTTGCATTTATTTTATCAGGAGTGAGACTGAACACCTTTTTATATGTTTAAGAGTTCTTTGCATTTCTGTCCCTATGAAATACGTGTGAATATCTTTAGTCCATTTTTCTATAGCGTTGTTAGCCTTCTTCTCTGTAGATTTTCATACATTAAGGTTGTTAGCCTTTGTCTGTGGTTTAATTTACAAAGAGTTTTCATAGTTATTCTTTTTTACCTTATGATGCTCTTTTGTTGTTCAAAAGTTATTTTTGTTAATATAATCAAATTCGTCATTCTTTCTCCTTATTGCTTCTAGATTTTGAGTCATAGAAAAATTTGCCGCACTCCAAGGTGATGGAAGAATTCACTCATATTTTTTTTAAAACCTCTGATCCATTTGGAATGTATATAGTGCAGGATGTGAAGATTAAATTTTTCTCTTTTCCCTTGTATCT
The DNA here is from genome assembly GCF_003031525.2 of Neophocaena asiaeorientalis asiaeorientalis. Taxonomy (NCBI): domain Eukaryota; kingdom Metazoa; phylum Chordata; class Mammalia; order Artiodactyla; family Phocoenidae; genus Neophocaena; species Neophocaena asiaeorientalis. Next base: position 5,038,720 of record NW_020174553.1, read on the forward strand.
GTCCCATTATCCCAACACAAATTATTATAAATTCTGTATTTCCTGATTTGAGAGGCCACCTTTATTATATATATTCTATTTCCATATGAGATCAGGTCTATTTCTACTGAATTCCAATGGTCTGTCCATTCATGGGTCAGTCCCATACTTTTTTTTTTTTTTTTTTTTTTTTTTT